>NW_027194329.1:0-46005 GCF_032444005.1 Ranitomeya imitator
AGTGCTTTTACCAATGCATAAAAAGCATGGAGAAGTCATTTCGAATGACTGGTCCTCAGTGTTGTGAGAACGATGACTGGTTAATATTTTTGGTGGTTTCTTGTGCAGTCCATAGGCCTACATCATGTGGCAAAACCGGTGAGCATGTGGCTCTATTAGTATAGGAGATACCTGAAAACATATCACACTTTTCATCATAGTGCTTTTTACCAATGCATAAAATGCATGGAGAAGTCATTTCGAATGACTGGTCCTCAGTGTTGTGAGAACGATGACTGGTTAAAATTTTGGTGGTTTCTTGTTCAGTCCATAGGCCTACATCATGTGGCAAACCGGTGAGCATGTGGCTCTATTAGTATAGGAGATACCTGAAAACATATCACACTTCATAGTGCTTTTACCAATGCATAAAATGCATGGAGAAGTCATTTCGAATGACTGGTCCTCAGTGTTGTGAGAACGATGACTGGTTAAAATTTTTGGTGGTTTCTTGTTCAGTCCATAGGCCTACATCATGTGGCAAACCGGTGAGCATGTGGCTCTATTAGTATAGGAGATACCTGAAAACATATCACACTTTTCATCATAGTGCTTTTACCAATGCATAAAATGCATGGAGAAGTCATTTCGAATGACTGGTCCTCAGTGTTGTGAGAACGATGACTGGTTAAAATTTTTGGTGGTTTCTTGTTCAGTCCATAGGCCTACATCATGTGGCAAACCGGTGAGCATGTGGCTCTATTAGTATAGGAGATACCTGAAAACATATCACACTTTTCATCATAGTGCTTTTACCAATGCATAAAATGCATGGAGAAGTCATTTCGAATGACTGGTCCTCAGTGTTGTGAGAACGATGACTGGTTAAAATTTTTGGTGGTTTCTTGTTCAGTCCATAGGCCTACATCATGTGGCAAACCGGTGAGCATGTGGCTCTATTAGTATAGGAGATACCTGAAAACATATCACACTTTTCATCATAGTGCTTTTACCAATGCATAAAATGCATGGAGAAGTCATTTCGAATGACTGGTCCTCAGTGTTGTGAGAACGATGACTGGTTAAAATTTTTGGTGGTTTCTTGTTCAGTCCATAGGCCTACATCATGTGGCAAACCGGTGAGCATGTGGCTCTATTAGTATAGGAGATACCTGAAAACATATCACACTTTTCATCATAGTGCTTTTACCAATGCATAAAATGCATGGAGAAGTCATTTCGAATGACTGGTCCTCAGTGTTGTGAGAACGATGACTGGTTAAAATTTTTGGTGGTTTCTTGTTCAGTCCATAGGCCTACATCATGTGGCAAACCGGTGAGCATGTGGCTCTATTAGTATAGGAGATACCTGAAAACATATCACACTTTTCATCATAGTGCTTTTACCAATGCATAAAATGCATGGAGAAGTCATTTCGAATGACTGGTCCTCAGTGTTGTGAGAACGATGACTGGTTAAAATTTTTGGTGGTTTCTTGTTCAGTCCATAGGCCTACATCATGTGGCAAACCGGTGAGCATGTGGCTCTATTAGTATAGGAGATACCTGAAAACATATCACACTTTTCATCATAGTGCTTTTACCAATGCATAAAATGCATGGAGAAGTCATTTCGAATGACTGGTCCTCAGTGTTGTGAGAACGATGACTGGTTAAAATTTTTGGTGGTTTCTTGTTCAGTCCATAGGCCTACATCATGTGGCAAACCGGTGAGCATGTGGCTCTATTAGTATAGGAGATACCTGAAAACATATCACACTTTTCATCATAGTGCTTTTACCAATGCATAAAATGCATGGAGAAGTCATTTCGAATGACTGGTCCTCAGTGTTGTGAGAACGATGACTGGTTAAAATTTTTGGTGGTTTCTTGTTCAGTCCATAGGCCTACATCATGTGGCAAACCGGTGAGCATGTGGCTCTATTAGTATAGGAGATACCTGAAAACATATCACACTTTTCATCATAGTGCTTTTACCAATGCATAAAATGCATGGAGAAGTCATTTCGAATGACTGGTCCTCAGTGTTGTGAGAACGATGACTGGTTAAAATTTTTGGTGGTTTCTTGTTCAGTCCATAGGCCTACATCATGTGGCAAACCGGTGAGCATGTGGCTCTATTAGTATAGGAGATACCTGAAAACATATCACACTTTTCATCATAGTGCTTTTACCAATGCATAAAATGCATGGAGAAGTCATTTCGAATGACTGGTCCTCAGTGTTGTGAGAACGATGACTGGTTAAAATTTTTGGTGGTTTCTTGTTCAGTCCATCGGCCTACTCATGTGGCAAACCGGTGAGCATGTGGCTCTATTAGTATAGGAGATACCTGAAAACATATCACACTTTTCATCATAGTGCTTTTACCAATGCATAAAATGCATGGAGAAGTCATTTCGAATGACTGGTCCTCAGTGTTGTGAGAACGATGACTGGTTAAAATTTTTGGTGGTTTCTTGTTCAGTCCATAGGCCTACATCATGTGGCAAACCGGTGAGCATGTGGCTCTATTAGTATAGGAGATACCTGAAAACATATCACACTTTTCATCATAGTGCTTTTACCAATGCATAAAATGCATGGAGAAGTCATTTCGAATGACTGGTCCTCAGTGTTGTGAGAACGATGACTGGTTAAAATTTTTGGTGGTTTCTTGTTCAGTCCATAGGCCTACATCATGTGGCAAACCGGTGAGCATGTGGCTCTATTAGTATAGGAGATACCTGAAAACATATCACACTTTTCATCATAGTGCTTTTACCAATGCATAAAATGCATGGAGAAGTCATTTCGAATGACTGGTCCTCAGTGTTGTGAGAACGATGACTGGTTAAAATTTTTGGTGGTTTCTTGTTCAGTCCATAGGCCTACATCATGTGGCAAACCGGTGAGCATGTGGCTCTATTAGTATAGGAGATACCTGAAAACATATCACACTTTTCATCATAGTGCTTTTACCAATGCATAAAATGCATGGAGAAGTCATTTCGAATGACTGGTCCTCAGTGTTGTGAGAACGATGACTGGTTAAAATTTTTGGTGGTTTCTTGTTCAGTCCATAGGCCTACATCATGTGGCAAACCGGTGAGCATGTGGCTCTATTAGTATAGGAGATACCTGAAAACATATCACACTTTTCATCATAGTGCTTTTACCAATGCATAAAATGCATGGAGAAGTCATTTCGAATGACTGGTCCTCAGTGTTGTGAGAACGATGACTGGTTAAAATTTTTGGTGGTTTCTTGTTCAGTCCATAGGCCTACATCATGTGGCAAACCGGTGAGCATGTGGCTCTATTAGTATAGGAGATACCTGAAAACATATCACACTTTTCATCATAGTGCTTTTACCAATGCATAAAATGCATGGAGAAGTCATTTCGAATGACTGGTCCTCAGTGTTGTGAGAACGATGACTGGTTAAAATTTTTGGTGGTTTCTTGTTCAGTCCATAGGCCTACATCATGTGGCAAACCGGTGAGCATGTGGCTCTATTAGTATAGGAGATACCTGAAAACATATCACACTTTTCATCATAGTGCTTTTACCAATGCATAAAATGCATGGAGAAGTCATTTCGAATGACTGGTCCTCAGTGTTGTGAGAACGATGACTGGTTAAAATTTTTGGTGGTTTCTTGTTCAGTCCATAGGCCTACATCATGTGGCAAACCGGTGAGCATGTGGCTCTATTAGTATAGGAGATACCTGAAAACATATCACACTTTTCATCATAGTGCTTTTACCAATGCATAAAATGCATGGAGAAGTCATTTCGAATGACTGGTCCTCAGTGTTGTGAGAACGATGACTGGTTAAAATTTTTGGTGGTTTCTTGTTCAGTCCATAGGCCTACATCATGTGGCAAACCGGTGAGCATGTGGCTCTATTAGTATAGGAGATACCTGAAAACATATCACACTTTTCATCATAGTGCTTTTACCAATGCATAAAATGCATGGAGAAGTCATTTCGAATGACTGGTCCTCAGTGTTGTGAGAACGATGACTGGTTAAAATTTTTGGTGGTTTCTTGTTCAGTCCATAGGCCTACATCATGTGGCAAACCGGTGAGCATGTGGCTCTATTAGTATAGGAGATACCTGAAAACATATCACACTTTTCATCATAGTGCTTTTACCAATGCATAAAATGCATGGAGAAGTCATTTCGAATGACTGGTCCTCAGTGTTGTGAGAACGATGACTGGTTAAAATTTTTGGTGGTTTCTTGTTCAGTCCATAGGCCTACATCATGTGGCAAACCGGTGAGCATGTGGCTCTATTAGTATAGGAGATACCTGAAAACATATCACACTTTTCATCATAGTGCTTTTACCAATGCATAAAATGCATGGAGAAGTCATTTCGAATGACTGGTCCTCAGTGTTGTGAGAACGATGACTGGTTAAAATTTTTGGTGGTTTCTTGTTCAGTCCATAGGCCTACATCATGTGGCAAACCGGTGAGCATGTGGCTCTATTAGTATAGGAGATACCTGAAAACATATCACACTTTTCATCATAGTGCTTTTACCAATGCATAAAATGCATGGAGAAGTCATTTCGAATGACTGGTCCTCAGTGTTGTGAGAACGATGACTGGTTAAAATTTTTGGTGGTTTCTTGTTCAGTCCATAGGCCTACATCATGTGGCAAACCGGTGAGCATGTGGCTCTATTAGTATAGGAGATACCTGAAAACATATCACACTTTTCATCATAGTGCTTTTACCAATGCATAAAATGCATGGAGAAGTCATTTCGAATGACTGGTCCTCAGTGTTGTGAGAACGATGACTGGTTAAAATTTTTGGTGGTTTCTTGTTCAGTCCATAGGCCTACATCATGTGGCAAACCGGTGAGCATGTGGCTCTATTAGTATAGGAGATACCTGAAAACATATCACACTTTTCATCATAGTGCTTTTACCAATGCATAAAATGCATGGAGAAGTCATTTCGAATGACTGGTCCTCAGTGTTGTGAGAACGATGACTGGTTAAAATTTTTGGTGGTTTCTTGTTCAGTCCATAGGCCTACATCATGTGGCAAACCGGTGAGCATGTGGCTCTATTAGTATAGGAGATACCTGAAAACATATCACACTTTTCATCATAGTGCTTTTACCAATGCATAAAATGCATGGAGAAGTCATTTCGAATGACTGGTCCTCAGTGTTGTGAGAACGATGACTGGTTAAAATTTTTGGTGGTTTCTTGTTCAGTCCATAGGCCTACATCATGTGGCAAACCGGTGAGCATGTGGCTCTATTAGTATAGGAGATACCTGAAAACATATCACACTTTTCATCATAGTGCTTTTACCAATGCATAAAATGCATGGAGAAGTCATTTCGAATGACTGGTCCTCAGTGTTGTGAGAACGATGACTGGTTAAAATTTTTGGTGGTTTCTTGTTCAGTCCATAGGCCTACATCATGTGGCAAACCGGTGAGCATGTGGCTCTATTAGTATAGGAGATACCTGAAAACATATCACACTTTTCATCATAGTGCTTTTACCAATGCATAAAATGCATGGAGAAGTCATTTCGAATGACTGGTCCTCAGTGTTGTGAGAACGATGACTGGTTAAAATTTTTGGTGGTTTCTTGTTCAGTCCATAGGCCTACATCATGTGGCAAACCGGTGAGCATGTGGCTCTATTAGTATAGGAGATACCTGAAAACATATCACACTTTTCATCATAGTGCTTTTACCAATGCATAAAATGCATGGAGAAGTCATTTCGAATGACTGGTCCTCAGTGTTGTGAGAACGATGACTGGTTAAAATTTTTGGTGGTTTCTTGTTCAGTCCATAGGCCTACATCATGTGGCAAACCGGTGAGCATGTGGCTCTATTAGTATAGGAGATACCTGAAAACATATCACACTTTTCATCATAGTGCTTTTACCAATGCATAAAATGCATGGAGAAGTCATTTCGAATGACTGGTCCTCAGTGTTGTGAGAACGATGACTGGTTAAAATTTTTGGTGGTTTCTTGTTCAGTCCATAGGCCTACATCATGTGGCAAACCGGTGAGCATGTGGCTCTATTAGTATAGGAGATACCTGAAAACATATCACACTTTTCATCATAGTGCTTTTACCAATGCATAAAATGCATGGAGAAGTCATTTCGAATGACTGGTCCTCAGTGTTGTGAGAACGATGACTGGTTAAAATTTTTGGTGGTTTCTTGTTCAGTCCATAGGCCTACATCATGTGGCAAACCGGTGAGCATGTGGCTCTATTAGTATAGGAGATACCTGAAAACATATCACACTTTTCATCATAGTGCTTTTACCAATGCATAAAATGCATGGAGAAGTCATTTCGAATGACTGGTCCTCAGTGTTGTGAGAACGATGACTGGTTAAAATTTTTGGTGGTTTCTTGTTCAGTCCATAGGCCTACATCATGTGGCAAACCGGTGAGCATGTGGCTCTATTAGTATAGGAGATACCTGAAAACATATCACACTTTCATCATAGTGCTTTTACCAATGCATAAAATGCATGGAGAAGTCATTTCGAATGACTGGTCCTCAGTGTTGTGAGAACGATGACTGGTTAAAATTTTTGGTGGTTTCTTGTTCAGGTCCATAGGCCTACATCATGTGGCAAACCGGTGAGCATGTGGCTCTATTAGTATAGGAGATACCTGAAAACATATCACACTTTTCATCATAGTGCTTTTACCAATGCATAAAATGCATGGAGAAGTCATTTCGAATGACTGGTCCTCAGTGTTGTGAGAACGATGACTGGTTAAAATTTTTGGTGGTTTCTTGTTCAGTCCATAGGCCTACATCATGTGGCAAACCGGTGAGCATGTGGCTCTATTAGTATAGGAGATACCTGAAAACATATCACACTTTTCATCATAGTGCTTTTACCAATGCATAAAATGCATGGAGAAGTCATTTCGAATGACTGGTCCTCAGTGTTGTGAGAACGATGACTGGTTAAAATTTTTGGTGGTTTCTTGTTCAGTCCATAGGCCTACATCATGTGGCAAACCGGTGAGCATGTGGCTCTATTAGTATAGGAGATACCTGAAAACATATCACACTTTTCATCATAGTGCTTTTACCAATGCATAAAATGCATGGAGAAGTCATTTCGAATGACTGGTCCTCAGTGTTGTGAGAACGATGACTGGTTAAAATTTTTGGTGGTTTCTTGTTCAGTCCATAGGCCTACATCATGTGGCAAACCGGTGAGCATGTGGCTCTATTAGTATAGGAGATACCTGAAAACATATCACACTTTTCATCATAGTGCTTTTACCAATGCATAAAATGCATGGAGAAGTCATTTCGAATGACTGGTCCTCAGTGTTGTGAGAACGATGACTGGTTAAAATTTTTGGTGGTTTCTTGTTCAGTCCATAGGCCTACATCATGTGGCAAACCGGTGAGCATGTGGCTCTATTAGTATAGGAGATACCTGAAAACATATCACACTTTTCATCATAGTGCTTTTACCAATGCATAAAATGCATGGAGAAGTCATTTCGAATGACTGGTCCTCAGTGTTGTGAGAACGATGACTGGTTAAAATTTTTGGTGGTTTCTTGTTCAGTCCATAGGCCTACATCATGTGGCAAACCGGTGAGCATGTGGCTCTATTAGTATAGGAGATACCTGAAAACATATCACACTTTTCATCATAGTGCTTTTACCAATGCATAAAATGCATGGAGAAGTCATTTCGAATGACTGGTCCTCAGTGTTGTGAGAACGATGACTGGTTAAAATTTTTGGTGGTTTCTTGTTCAGTCCATAGGCCTACATCATGTGGCAAACCGGTGAGCATGTGGCTCTATTAGTATAGGAGATACCTGAAAACATATCACACTTCATCATAGTGCTTTTACCAATGCATAAAATGCATGGAGAAGTCATTTCGAATGACTGGTCCTCAGTGTTGTGAGAACGATGACTGGTTAAAATTTTTGGTGGTTTCTTGTTCAGTCCATAGGCCTACATCATGTGGCAAACCGGTGAGCATGTGGCTCTATTAGTATAGGAGATACCTGAAAACATATCACACTTTTCATCATAGTGCTTTTACCAATGCATAAAATGCATGGAGAAGTCATTTCGAATGACTGGTCCTCAGTGTTGTGAGAACGATGACTGGTTAAAATTTTTGGTGGTTTCTTGTTCAGTCCATAGGCCTACATCATGTGGCAAACCGGTGAGCATGTGGCTCTATTAGTATAGGAGATACCTGAAAACATATCACACTTTTCATCATAGTGCTTTTACCAATGCATAAAATGCATGGAGAAGTCATTTCGAATGACTGGTCCTCAGTGTTGTGAGAACGATGAGCTGGTTAAAATTTTTGGTGGTTTCTTGTTCAGTCCATAGGCCTACATCATGTGGCAAACCGGTGAGCATGTGGCTCTATTAGTATAGGAGATACCTGAAAACATATCACACTTTTCATCATAGTGCTTTTACCAATGCATAAAATGCATGGAGAAGTCATTTCGAATGACTGGTCCTCAGTGTTGTGAGAACGATGACTGGTTAAAATTTTTGGTGGTTTCTTGTTCAGTCCATAGGCCTACATCATGTGGCAAACCGGTGAGCATGTGGCTCTATTAGTATAGGAGATACCTGAAAACATATCACACTTTTCATCATAGTGCTTTTACCAATGCATAAAATGCATGGAGAAGTCATTTCGAATGACTGGTCCTCAGTGTTGTGAGAACGATGACTGGTTAAAATTTTTGGTGGTTTCTTGTTCAGTCCATAGGCCTACATCATGTGGCAAACCGGTGAGCATGTGGCTCTATTAGTATAGGAGATACCTGAAAACATATCACACTTTTCATCATAGTGCTTTTACCAATGCATAAAATGCATGGAGAAGTCATTTCGAATGACTGGTCCTCAGTGTTGTGAGAACGATGACTGGTTAAAATTTTTGGTGGTTTCTTGTTCAGTCCATAGGCCTACATCATGTGGCAAACCGGTGAGCATGTGGCTCTATTAGTATAGGAGATACCTGAAAACATATCACACTTTTCATCATAGTGCTTTTACCAATGCATAAAATGCATGGAGAAGTCATTTCGAATGACTGGTCCTCAGTGTTGTGAGAACGATGACTGGTTAAAATTTTTGGTGGTTTCTTGTTCAGTCCATAGGCCTACATCATGTGGCAAACCGGTGAGCATGTGGCTCTATTAGTATAGGAGATACCTGAAAACATATCACACTTTTCATCATAGTGCTTTTACCAATGCATAAAATGCATGGAGAAGTCATTTCGAATGACTGGTCCTCAGTGTTGTGAGAACGATGACTGGTTAAAATTTTTGGTGGTTTCTTGTTCAGTCCATAGGCCTACATCATGTGGCAAACCGGTGAGCATGTGGCTCTATTAGTATAGGAGATACCTGAAAACATATCACACTTTTCATCATAGTGCTTTTACCAATGCATAAAATGCATGGAGAAGTCATTTCGAATGACTGGTCCTCAGTGTTGTGAGAACGATGACTGGTTAAAATTTTTGGTGGTTTCTTGTTCAGTCCATAGGCCTACATCATGTGGCAAACCGGTGAGCATGTGGCTCTATTAGTATAGGAGATACCTGAAAACATATCACACTTTTCATCATAGTGCTTTTACCAATGCATAAAATGCATGGAGAAGTCATTTCGAATGACTGGTCCTCAGTGTTGTGAGAACGATGACTGGTTAAAATTTTTGGTGGTTTCTTGTTCAGTCCATAGGCCTACATCATGTGGCAAACCGGTGAGCATGTGGCTCTATTAGTATAGGAGATACCTGAAAACATATCACACTTTTCATCATAGTGCTTTTACCAATGCATAAAATGCATGGAGAAGTCATTTCGAATGACTGGTCCTCAGTGTTGTGAGAACGATGACTGGTTAAAATTTTTGGTGGTTTCTTGTTCAGTCCATAGGCCTACATCATGTGGCAAACCGGTGAGCATGTGGCTCTATTAGTATAGGAGATACCTGAAAACATATCACACTTTTCATCATAGTGCTTTTACCAATGCATAAAATGCATGGAGAAGTCATTTCGAATGACTGGTCCTCAGTGTTGTGAGAACGATGACTGGTTAAAATTTTTGGTGGTTTCTTGTTCAGTCCATAGGCCTACATCATGTGGCAAACCGGTGAGCATGTGGCTCTATTAGTATAGGAGATACCTGAAAACATATCACACTTTTCATCATAGTGCTTTTACCAATGCATAAAATGCATGGAGAAGTCATTTCGAATGACTGGTCCTCAGTGTTGTGAGAACGATGACTGGTTAAAATTTTTGGTGGTTTCTTGTTCAGTCCATAGGCCTACATCATGTGGCAAACCGGTGAGCATGTGGCTCTATTAGTATAGGAGATACCTGAAAACATATCACACTTTTCATCATAGTGCTTTTACCAATGCATAAAATGCATGGAGAAGTCATTTCGAATGACTGGTCCTCAGTGTTGTGAGAACGATGACTGGTTAAAATTTTTGGTGGTTTCTTGTTCAGTCCATAGGCCTACATCATGTGGCAAACCGGTGAGCATGTGGCTCTATTAGTATAGGAGATACCTGAAAACATATCACACTTTTCATCATAGTGCTTTTACCAATGCATAAAATGCATGGAGAAGTCATTTCGAATGACTGGTCCTCAGTGTTGTGAGAACGATGACTGGTTAAAATTTTTGGTGGTTTCTTGTTCAGTCCATAGGCCTACATCATGTGGCAAACCGGTGAGCATGTGGCTCTATTAGTATAGGAGATACCTGAAAACATATCACACTTTTCATCATAGTGCTTTTACCAATGCATAAAATGCATGGAGAAGTCATTTCGAATGACTGGTCCTCAGTGTTGTGAGAACGATGACTGGTTAAAATTTTTGGTGGTTTCTTGTTCAGTCCATAGGCCTACATCATGTGGCAAACCGGTGAGCATGTGGCTCTATTAGTATAGGAGATACCTGAAAACATATCACACTTTTCATCATAGTGCTTTTACCAATGCATAAAATGCATGGAGAAGTCATTTCGAATGACTGGTCCTCAGTGTTGTGAGAACGATGACTGGTTAAAATTTTTGGTGGTTTCTTGTTCAGTCCATAGGCCTACATCATGTGGCAAACCGGTGAGCATGTGGCTCTATTAGTATAGGAGATACCTGAAAACATATCACACTTTTCATCATAGTGCTTTTACCAATGCATAAAATGCATGGAGAAGTCATTTCGAATGACTGGTCCTCAGTGTTGTGAGAACGATGACTGGTTAAAATTTTTGGTGGTTTCTTGTTCAGTCCATAGGCCTACATCATGTGGCAAACCGGTGAGCATGTGGCTCTATTAGTATAGGAGATACCTGAAAACATATCACACTTTTCATCATAGTGCTTTTACCAATGCATAAAATGCATGGAGAAGTCATTTCGAATGACTGGTCCTCAGTGTTGTGAGAACGATGACTGGTTAAAATTTTTGGTGGTTTCTTGTTCAGTCCATAGGCCTACATCATGTGGCAAACCGGTGAGCATGTGGCTCTATTAGTATAGGAGATACCTGAAAACATATCACACTTTTCATCATGGTGCTTTTACCAATGCATAAAATGCATGGAGAAGTAATTTCGAATGACTGGTCCTCAGTGTTGTGAGAACGATGACTGGTTAAAATTTTTGGTGGTTTCTTGTTCAGTCCATAGGCCTACATCATGTGGCAAACCGGTGAGCATGTGGCTCTATTAGTATAGGAGATACCTGAAAACATCACACTTTTCATCATAGTGCTTTTACCAATGCATAAAATGCATGGAGAAGTCATTTCGAATGACTGGTCCTCAGTGTTGTGAGAACGATGACTGGTTAAAATTTTTGGTGGTTTCTTGTTCAGTCCATAGGCCTACATCATGTGGCAAACCGGTGAGCATGTGGCTCTATTAGTATAGGAGATACCTGAAAACATATCACACTTTTCATCATAGTGCTTTTACCAATGCATAAAATGCATGGAGAAGTCATTTCGAATGACTGGTCCTCAGTGTTGTGAGAACGATGACTGGTTAAAATTTTTGGTGGTTTCTTGTTCAGTCCATAGGCCTACATCATGTGGCAAACCGGTGAGCATGTGGCTCTATTAGTATAGGAGATACCTGAAAACATATCACATCATAGTGCTTTTACCAATGCATAAAATGCATGGAGAAGTCATTTCGAATGACTGGTCCTCAGTGTTGTGAGAACAATGACTGGTTAAAATTTTTGGTGGTTTCTTGTTCAGTCCATAGGCCTACATCATGTGGCAAACCGGTGAGCATGTGGCTCTATTAGTATAGGAGATACCTGAAAACATATCACACTTTTCATCATAGTGCTTTTACCAATGCATAAAATGCATGGAGAAGTCATTTCGAATGACTGGTCCTCAGTGTTGTGAGAACGATGACTGGTTAAAATTTTTGGTGGTTTCTTGTTCAGTCCATAGGCCTACATCATGTGGCAAACCGGTGAGCATGTGGCTCTATTAGTATAGGAGATACATGAAAACATATCACACTTTTCATCATAGTGCTTTTACCAATGCATAAAATGCATGGAGAAGTAATTTCGAATGACTGGTCCTCAGTGTTGTGAGAACGATGACTGGTTAAAATTTTTGGTGGTTTCTTGTTCAGTCCATAGGCCTACATCATGTGGCAAACCGGTGAGCATGTGGCTCTATTAGTATAGGAGATACCTGAAAACATATCACACTTTTCATCATAGTGCTTTTACCAATGCATAAAAAGCATGGAGAAGTCATTTCGAATGACTGGTCCTCAGTGTTGTGAGAACGATGACTGGTTAATATTTTTGGTGGTTTCTTGTTCAGTCCATAGGCCTACATCATGTGGCAAACCGGTGAGTATGTGGCTCTATTAGTATAGGAGATACCTGAAAACATATCACACTTTTCATCATAGTGCTTTTACCAATGCATAAAATGCATGGAGAAGTCATTTCGAATGACTGGTCCTCAGTGTTGTGAGAACGATGACTGGTTAAAATTTTTGGTGGTTTCTTGTTCAGTCCATAGGCCTACATCATGTGGCAAACCGGTGAGCATGTGGCTCTATTAGTATAGGAGATACCTGAAAACATATCACACTTTTCATCATAGTGCTTTTACCAATGCATAAAATGCATGGAGAAGTCATTTCGAATGACTGGTCCTCAGTGTTGTGAGAACGATGACTGGTTAAAATTTTTGGTGGTTTCTTGTTCAGTCCATAGGCCTACATCATGTGGCAAACCGGTGAGCATGTGACTCTATTAGTATAGGAGATACCTGAAAACATATCACATCATAGTGCTTTTACCAATGCATAAAATGCATGGAGAAGTCATTTCGAATGACTGGTCCTCAGTGTTGTGAGAACGATGACTGGTTAAAATTTTTGGTGGTTTCTTGTTCAGTCCATAGGCCTACATCATGTGGCAAACCGGTGAGCATGTGGCTCTATTAGTATAGGAGATACCTGAAAACATATCACACTTTTCATCATAGTGCTTTTACCAATGCATAAAATGCATGGAGAAGTCATTTCGAATGACTGGTCCTCAGTGTTGTGAGAACGATGACTGGTTAAAATTTTTGGTGGTTTCTTGTTCAGTCCATAGGCCTACATCATGTGGCAAACCGGTGAGCATGTGGCTCTATTAGTATAGGAGATACCTGAAAACATATCACACTTTTCATCATAGTGCTTTTACCAATGCATAAAATGCATGGAGAAGTCATTTCGAATGACTGGTCCTCAGTGTTGTGAGAACGATGACTGGTTAAAATTTTTGGTGGTTTCTTGTTCAGTCCATAGGCCTCCATCATGTGGCAAACCGGTGAGCATGTGGCTCTATTAGTATAGGAGATACCTGAAAACATATCACACTTTTCATCATAGTGCTTTTACCAATGCATAAAATGCATGGAGAAGTCATTTCGAATGACTGGTCCTCAGTGTTGTGAGAACGATGACTGGTTAAAATTTTTGGTGGTTTCTTGTTCAGTCCATAGGCCTACATCATGTGGCAAACCGGTGAGCATGTGGCTCTATTAGTATAGGAGATACCTGAAAACATATCACACTTTTCATCATAGTGCTTTTACCAATGCATAAAATGCATGGAGAAGTCATTTCGAATGACTGGTCCTCAGTGTTGTGATAACGATGACTGGTTAAAATTTTTGGTGGTTTCTTGTTCAGTCCATAGGCCTACATCATGTGGCAAACCGGTGAGCATGTGGCTCTATTAGTATAGGAGATACCTGAAAACATATCACACTTTTCATCATAGTGCTTTTACCAATGCATAAAATGCATGGAGAAGTCATTTCGAATGACTGGTCCTCAGTGTTGTGAGAACGATGACTGGTTAAAATTTTTGGTGGTTTCTTGTTCAGTCCATAGGCCTACATCATGTGGCAAACCGGTGAGCATGTGGCTCTATTAGTATAGGAGATACCTGAAAACATATCACACTTTTCATCATAGTGCTTTTACCAATGCATAAAATGCATGGAGAAGTCATTTCGAATGACTGGTCCTCAGTGTTGTGAGAACGATGACTGGTTAAAATTTTTGGTGGTTTCTTGTTCAGTCCATAGGCCTACATCATGTGGCAAACCGGTGAGCATGTGGCTCTATTAGTATAGGAGATACCTGAAAACATATCACACTTTTCATCATAGTGCTTTTACCAATGCATAAAATGCATGGAGAAGTCATTTCGAATGACTGGTCCTCAGTGTTGTGAGAACGATGACTGGTTAAAATTTTTGGTGGTTTCTTGTTCAGTCCATAGGCCTACATCATGTGGCAAACCGGTGAGCATGTGGCTCTATTAGTATAGGAGATACCTGAAAACATATCACACTTTTCATCATAGTGCTTTTACCAATGCATAAAATGCATGGAGAAGACATTTCGAATGACTGGTCCTCAGTGTTGTGAGAACGATGACTGGTTAAAATTTTTGGTGGTTTCTTGTTCAGTCCATAGGCCTACATCATGTGGCAAACCGGTGAGCATGTGGCTCTATTAGTATAGGAGATACCTGAAAACATATCACACTTTTCATCATAGTGCTTTTACCAATGCATAAAATGCATGGAGAAGTCATTTCGAATGACTGGTCCTCAGTGTTGTGAGAACGATGACTGGTTAAAATTTTTGGTGGTTTCTTGTTCAGTCCATAGGCCTACATCATGTGGCAAACCGGTGAGCATGTGGCTCTATTAGTATAGGAGATACCTGAAAACATATCACACTTTTCATCATAGTGCTTTTACCAATGCATAAAATGCATGGAGAAGTCATTTCGAATGACTGGTCCTCAGTGTTGTGAGAACGATGACTGGTTAAAATTTTTGGTGGTTTCTTGTTCAGTCCATAGGCCTACATCATGTGGCAAACCGGTGAGCATGTGGCTCTATTAGTATAGGAGATACCTGAAAACATATCACACTTTTCATCATAGTGCTTTTACCAATGCATAAAATGCATGGAGAAGTCATTTCGAATGACTGGTCCTCAGTGTTGTGAGAACGATGACTGGTTAAAATTTTTGGTGGTTTCTTGTTCAGTCCATAGGCCTACATCATGTGGCAAACCGGTGAGCATGTGGCTCTATTAGTATAGGAGATACCTGAAAACATATCACACTTTTCATCATAGTGCTTTTACCAATGCATAAAATGCATGGAGAAGTCATTTCGAATGACTGGTCCTCAGTGTTGTGAGAACGATGACTGGTTAAAATTTTTGGTGGTTTCTTGTTCAGTCCATAGGCCTACATCATGTGGCAAACCGGTGAGCATGTGGCTCTATTAGTATAGGAGATACCTGAAAACATATCACACTTTTCATCATAGTGCTTTTACCAATGCATAAAATGCATGGAGAAGTCATTTCGAATGACTGGTCCTCAGTGTTGTGAGAACGATGACTGGTTAAAATTTTTGGTGGTTTCTTGTTCAGTCCATAGGCCTACATCATGTGGCAAACCGGTGAGCATGTGGCTCTATTAGTATAGGAGATACCTGAAAACATATCACACTTTTCATCATAGTGCTTTTACCAATGCATAAAATGCATGGAGAAGTCATTTCGAATGACTGGTCCTCAGTGTTGTGAGAACGATGACTGGTTAAAATGTTTGGTGGTTTCTTGTTCAGTCCATAGGCCTACATCATGTGGCAAACCGGTGAGCATGTGGCTCTATTAGTATAGGAGATACCTGAAAACATATCACACTTTTCATCATAGTGCTTTTACCAATGCATAAAATGCATGGAGAAGTCATTTCGAATGACTGGTCCTCAGTGTTGTGAGAACGATGACTGGTTAAAATTTTTGGTGGTTTCTTGTTCAGTCCATAGGCCTACATCATGTGGCAAACCGGTGAGCATGTGGCTCTATTAGTATAGGAGATACCTGAAAACATATCACACTTTTCATCATAGTGCTTTTACCAATGCATAAAATGCATGGAGAAGTCATTTCGAATGACTGGTCCTCAGTGTTGTGAGAACGATGACTGGTTAAAATTTTTGGTGGTTTCTTGTTCAGTCCATAGGCCTACATCATGTGGCAAACCGGTGAGCATGTGGCTCTATTAGTATAGGAGATACCTGAAAACATATCACACTTTTCATCATAGTGCTTTTACCAATGCATAAAATGCATGGAGAAGTCATTTCGAATGACTGGTCCTCAGTGTTGTGAGAACGATGACTGGTTAAAATTTTTGGTGGTTTCTTGTTCAGTCCATAGGCCTACATCATGTGGCAAACCGGTGAGCATGTGGCTCTATTAGTATAGGAGATACCTGAAAACATATCACACTTTTCATCATAGTGCTTTTACCAATGCATAAAATGCATGGAGAAGTCATTTCGAATGACTGGTCCTCAGTGTTGTGAGAACGATGACTGGTTAAAATTTTTGGTGGTTTCTTGTTCAGTCCATAGGCCTACATCATGTGGCAAACCGGTGAGCATGTGGCTCTATTAGTATAGGAGATACCTGAAAACATATCACACTTTTCATCATAGTGCTTTTACCAATGCATAAAATGCATGGAGAAGTCATTTCGAATGACTGGTCCTCAGTGTTGTGAGAACGATGACTGGTTAAAATTTTTGGTGGTTTCTTGTTCAGTCCATAGGCCTACATCATGTGGCAAACCGGTGAGCATGTGGCTCTATTAGTATAGGAGATACCTGAAAACATATCACACTTTTCATCATAGTGCTTTTACCAATGCATAAAATGCATGGAGAAGTCATTTCGAATGACTGGTCCTCAGTGTTGTGAGAACGATGACTGGTTAAAATTTTTGGTGGTTTCTTGTTCAGTCCATAGGCCTACATCATGTGGCAAACCGGTGAGCATGTGGCTCTATTAGTATAGGAGATACCTGAAAACATATCACACTTTTCATCATAGTGCTTTTACCAATGCATAAAATGCATGGAGAAGTCATTTCGAATGACTGGTCCTCAGTGTTGTGAGAACGATGACTGGTTAAAATTTTTGGTGGTTTCTTGTTCAGTCCATAGGCCTACATCATGTGGCAAACCGGTGAGCATGTGGCTCTATTAGTATAGGAGATACCTGAAAACATATCACACTTTTCATCATAGTGCTTTTACCAATGCATAAAATGCATGGAGAAGTCATTTCGAATGACTGGTCCTCAGTGTTGTGAGAACGATGACTGGTTAAAATTTTTGGTGGTTTCTTGTTCAGTCCATAGGCCTACATCATGTGGCAAACCGGTGAGCATGTGGCTCTATTAGTATAGGAGATACCTGAAAACATATCACACTTTTCATCATAGTGCTTTTACCAATGCATAAAATGCATGGAGAAGTCATTTCGAATGACTGGTCCTCAGTGTTGTGAGAACGATGACTGGTTAAAATTTTTGGTGGTTTCTTGTTCAGTCCATAGGCCTACATCATGTGGCAAACCGGTGAGCATGTGGCTCTATTAGTATAGGAGATACCTGAAAACATATCACACTTTTCATCATAGTGCTTTTACCAATGCATAAAATGCATGGAGAAGTCATTTCGAATGACTGGTCCTCAGTGTTGTGAGAACGATGACTGGTTAAAATGTTTGGTGGTTTCTTGTTCAGTCCATAGGCCTACATCATGTGGCAAACCGGTGAGCATGTGGCTCTATTAGTATAGGAGATACCTGAAAACATATCACACTTTTCATCATAGTGCTTTTACCAATGCATAAAATGCATGGAGAAGTCATTTCGAATGACTGGTCCTCAGTGTTGTGAGAACGATGACTGGTTAAAATTTTTGGTGGTTTCTTGTTCAGTCCATAGGCCTACATCATGTGGCAAACCGGTGAGCATGTGGCTCTATTAGTATAGGAGATACCTGAAAACATATCACACTTTTCATCATAGTGCTTTTACCAATGCATAAAATGCATGGAGAAGTCATTTCGAATGACTGGTCCTCAGTGTTGTGAGAACGATGACTGGTTAAAATTTTTGGTGGTTTCTTGTTCAGTCCATAGGCCTACATCATGTGGCAAACCGGTGAGCATGTGGCTCTATTAGTAAAGGAGATACCTGAAAACATATCACACTTTTCATCATAGTGCTTTTACCAATGCATAAAATGCATGGAGAAGTCATTTCGAATGACTGGTCCTCAGTGTTGTGAGAACGATGACTGGTTAAAATTTTTGGTGGTTTCTTGTTCAGTCCATAGGCCTACATCATGTGGCAAACCGGTGAGCATGTGGCTCTATTAGTATAGGAGATACCTGAAAACATATCACACTTTTCATCATAGTGCTTTTACCAATGCATAAAATGCATGGAGAAGTCATTTCGAATGACTGGTCCTCAGTGTTGTGAGAACGATGACTGGTTAAAATTTTTGGTGGTTTCTTGTTCAGTCCATAGGCCTACATCATGTGGCAAACCGGTGAGCATGTGGCTCTATTAGTATAGGAGATACCTGAAAACATATCACACTTTTCATCATAGTGCTTTTACCAATGCATAAAATGCATGGAGAAGTCATTTCGAATGACTGGTCCTCAGTGTTGTGAGAACGATGACTGGTTAAAATTTTTGGTGGTTTCTTGTTCAGTCCACAGGCCTACATCATGTGGCAAACCGGTGAGCATGTGGCTCTATTAGTATAGGAGATACCTGAAAACATATCACACTTTTCATCATAGTGCTTTTACCAATGCATAAAATGCATGGAGAAGTCATTTCGAATGACTGGTTCTCAGTGTTGTGAGAACGATGACTGGTTAAAATTTTTGGTGGTTTCTTGTTCAGTCCATAGGCCTACATCATGTGGCAAACCGGTGAGCATGTGGCTCTATTAGTATAGGAGATACCTGAAAACATATCACACTTTTCATCATAGTGCTTTTACCAATGCATAAAATGCATGGAGAAGTCATTTCGAATGACTGGTCCTCAGTGTTGTGAGAAGGATGACTGGTTAAAATTTTTGGTGGTTTCTTGTTCAGTCCATAGGCCTACATCATGTGGCAAACCGGTGAGCATGTGGCTCTATTAGTATAGGAGATACCTGAAAACATATCACACTTTTCATCATAGTGCTTTTACCAATGCATAAAATGCATGGAGAAGTCATTTCGAATGACTGGTCCTCAGTGTTGTGAGAACGATGACTGGTTAAAATTTTTGGTGGTTTCTTGTTCAGTCCATAGGCCTACATCATGTGGCAAACCGGTGAGCATGTGGCTCTATTAGTATAGGAGATACCTGAAAACATATCACACTTTTCATCATAGTGCTTTTACCAATGCATAAAATGCATGGAGAAGTCATTTCGAATGACTGGTCCTCAGTGTTGTGAGAACGATGACTGGTTAAAATTTTTGGTGGTTTCTTGTTCAGTCCATAGGCCTACATCATGTGGCAAACCGGTGAGCATGTGGCTCTATTAGTATAGGAGATACCTGAAAACATATCACACTTTTCATCATAGTGCTTTTACCAATGCATAAAATGCATGGAGAAGTCATTTCGAATGACTGGTCCTCAGTGTTGTGAGAACGATGACTGGTTAAAATTTTTGGTGGTTTCTTGTTCAGTCCATAGGCCTACATCATGTGGCAAACCGGTGAGCATGTGGCTCTATTAGTATAGGAGATACCTGAAAACATATCACACTTTTCATCATAGTGCTTTTACCAATGCATAAAATGCATGGAGAAGTCATTTCGAATGACTGGTCCTCAGTGTTGTGAGAACGATGACTGGTTAAAATTTTTGGTGGTTTCTTGTTCAGTCCATAGGCCTACATCATGTGGCAAACCGGTGAGCATGTGGCTCTATTAGTATAGGAGATACCTGAAAACATATCACACTTTTCATCATAGTGCTTTTACCAATGCATAAAATGCATGGAGAAGTCATTTCGAATGACTGGTCCTCAGTGTTGTGAGAACGATGACTGGTTAAAATTTTTGGTGGTTTCTTGTTCAGTCCATAGGCCTACATCATGTGGCAAACCGGTGAGCATGTGGCTCTATTAGTATAGGAGATACCTGAAAACATATCACACTTTTCATCATAGTGCTTTTACCAATGCATAAAATGCATGGAGAAGTCATTTCGAATGACTGGTCCTCAGTGTTGTGAGAACGATGACTGGTTAAAATTTTTGGTGGTTTCTTGTTCAGTCCATAGGCCTACATCATGTGGCAAACCGGTGAGCATGTGGCTCTATTAGTATAGGAGATACCTGAAAACATATCACACTTTTCATCATAGTGCTTTTACCAATGCATAAAATGCATGGAGAAGTCATTTCGAATGACTGGTCCTCAGTGTTGTGAGAACGATGACTGGTTAAAATTTTTGGTGGTTTCTTGTTCAGTCCATAGGCCTACATCATGTGGCAAACCGGTGAGCATGTGGCTCTATTAGTATAGGAGATACCTGAAAACATATCACACTTTTCATCATAGTGCTTTTACCAATGCATAAAATGCATGGAGAAGTCATTTCGAATGACTGGTCCTCAGTGTTGTGAGAACGATGACTGGTTAAAATTTTTGGTGGTTTCTTGTTCAGTCCATAGGCCTACATCATGTGGCAAACCGGTCAGCATGTGGCTCTATTAGTATAGGAGATACCTGAAAACATATCACACTTTTCATCATAGTGCTTTTACCAATGCATAAAATGCATGGAGAAGTCATTTCGAATGACTGGTCCTCAGTGTTGTGAGAACGATGACTGGTTAAAATTTTTGGTGGTTTCTTGTTCAGTCCATAGGCCTACATCATGTGGCAAACCGGTGAGCATGTGGCTCTATTAGTATAGGAGATACCTGAAAACATATCACACTTTTCATCATAGTGCTTTTACCAATGCATAAAATGCATGGAGAAGTCATTTCGAATGACTGGTCCTCAGTGTTGTGAGAAGGATGACTGGTTAAAATTTTTGGTGGTTTCTTGTTCAGTCCATAGGCCTACATCATGTGGCAAACCGGTGAGCATGTGGCTCTATTAGTATAGGAGATACCTGAAAACATATCACACTTTTCATCATAGTGCTTTTACCAATGCATAAAATGCATGGAGAAGTCATTTCGAATGACTGGTCCTCAGTGTTGTGAGAACGATGACTGGTTAAAATTTTTGGTGGTTTCTTGTTCAGTCCATAGGCCTACATCATGTGGCAAACCGGTGAGCATGTGGCTCTATTAGTATAGGAGATACCTGAAAACATATCACACTTTTCATCATAGTGCTTTTACCAATGCATAAAATGCATGGAGAAGTCATTTCGAATGACTGGTCCTCAGTGTTGTGAGAACGATGACTGGTTAAAATTTTTGGTGGTTTCTTGTTCAGTCCATAGGCCTACATCATGTGGCAAACCGGTGAGCATGTGGCTCTATTAGTATAGGAGATACCTGAAAACATATCACACTTTTCATCGGTAAAAGCATTGGTAAAAGCACTATGATGAAAAGTGTGATATGTTTTCAGGTATCTCCTATACTAATAGAGCCACATGCTCACCGGTTTGCCACATGATGTAGGCCTATGGACTGAACAAGAAACCACCAAAAATGTTAACCAGTCATCGTTCTCACAACACTGAGGACCAGTCATTCGAAATGACTTCTCCATGCATTTTATGCATTGGTAAAAGCACTATGATGAAAAGTGTGATATGTTTTCAGGTATCTCCTATACTAATAGAGCCACATGCTCACCGGTTTGCCACATGATGTAGGCCTATGGACTGAACAAGAAACCACCAAAAATTTTAACCAGTCATCGTTCTCACAACACTGAGGACCAGTCATTCGAAATGACTTCTCCATGCATTTTATGCATTGGTAAAAGCATTATGATGAAAAGTGTGATATGTTTTCAGGTATCTCCTATACTAATAGAGCCACATGCTCACCGGTTTGCCACATGATGTAGGCCTATGGACTGAACAAGAAACCACCAAAAATTTTAACCAGTCATCGTTCTCACAACACTGAGGACCAGTCATTCGAAATGACTTCTCCATGCATTTTATGCATTGGTAAAAGCACTATGATGAAAAGTGTGATATATTTTCAGGTATCTCCTATACTAATAGAGCCACATGCTCACCGGTTTGCCACATGATGTAGGCCTATGGACTGAACAAGAAACCACCAAAAATTTTAACCAGTCATCGTTCTCACAACACTGAGGACCAGTCATTCGAAATGACTTCTCCATGCATTTTATGCATTGGTAAAAGCACTATGATGAAAAGTGTGATATGTTTTCAGGTATCTCCTATACTAATAGAGCCACATGCTCACCGGTTTGCCACATGATGTAGGCCTATGGACTGAACAAGAAACCACCAAAAATTTTAACCAGTCATCGTTCTCACAACACTGAGGACCAGTCATTCGAAATGACTTCTCCATGCATTTTATGCATTGGTAAAAGCACTATGATGAAAAGTGTGATATGTTTTCAGGTATCTCCTATACTAATAGAGCCACATGCTCACCGGTTTGCCACATGATGTAGGCCTATGGACTGAACAAGAAACCACCAAAAATTTTAACCAGTCATCGTTCTCACAACACTGAGGACCAGTCATTCGAAATGACTTCTCCATGCATTTTATGCATTGGTAAAAGCACTATGATGAAAAGTGTGATATGTTTTCAGGTATCTCCTATACTAATAGAGCCACATGCTCACCGGTTTGCCACATGATGTAGGCCTATGGACTGAACAAGAAACCACCAAAAATTTTAACCAGTCATCATTCTCACAACACTGAGGACCAGTCATTCGAAATGACTTCTCCATGCATTTTATGCATTGGTAAAAGCACTATGATGAAAAGTGTGATATGTTTTCAGGTATCTCCTATACTAATAGAGCCACATGCTCACCGGTTTGCCACATGATGTAGGCCTATGGACTGAACAAGAAACCACCAAAAATTTTAACCAGTCATCGTTCTCACAACACTGAGGACCAGTCATTCGAAATGACTTCTCCATGCATTTTATGCATTGGTAAAAGCACTATGATGAAAAGTGTGATATGTTTTCAGGTATCTCCTATACTAATAGAGCCACATGCTCACCGGTTTGCCACATGATGTAGGCCTATGGACTGAACAAGAAACCACCAAAAATTTTAACCAGTCATCGTTCTCACAACACTGAGGACCAGTCATTCGAAATGACTTCTCCATGCATTTTATGCATTGGTAAAAGCACTATGATGAAAAGTGTGATATGTTTTCAGGTATCTCCTATACTAATAGAGCCACATGCTCACGGGTTTGCCACATGATGTAGGCCTATGGACTGAACAAGAAACCACCAAAAATTTTAACCAGTCATCGTTCTCACAACACTGAGGACCAGTCATTCGAAATGACTTCTCCATGCATTTTATGCATTGGTAAAAGCACTATGATGAAAAGTGTGATATGTTTTCAGGTATCTCCTATACTAATAGAGCCACATGCTCACCGGTTTGCCACATGATGTAGGCCTATGGACTGAACAAGAAACCACCAAAAATTTTAACCAGCCATCGTTCTCACAACACTGAGGACCAGTCATTCGAAATGACTTCTCCATGCATTTTATGCATTGGTAAAAGCACTATGATGAAAAGTGTGATATGTTTTCAGGTATCTCCTATACTAATAGAGCCACATGCTCACCGGTTTGCCACATGATGTAGGCCTATGGACTGAACAAGAAACCACCAAAAATTTTAACCAGTCATCGTTCTCACAACACTGAGGACCAGTCATTCGAAATGACTTCTCCATGCATTTTATGCATTGGTAAAAGCACTATGATGAAAAGTGTGATATGTTTTCAGGTATCTCCTATACTAATAGAGCCACATGCTCACCGGTTTGCCACATGATGTAGGCCTATTGACTGAACAAGAAACCACCAAAAATTTTAACCAGTCATCGTTCTCACAACACTGAGGACCAGTCATTCGAAATGACTTCTCCATGCATTTTATGCATTGGTAAAAGCACTATGATAAAAGTGTGATATGTTTTCAGGTATCTCCTATACTAATAGAGCCACATGCTCACCGGTTTGCCACATGATGTAGGCCTATGGACTGAACAAGAAACCACCAAAAATTTTAACCAGTCATCGTTCTCACAACACTGAGGACCAGTCATTCGAAATGACTTCTCCATGCATTTTATGCATTGGTAAAAGCACTATGATGAAAAGTGTGATATGTTTTCAGGTATCTCCTATACTAATAGAGCCACATGCTCACCGGTTTGCCACATGATGTAGGCCTATGGACTGAACAAGAAACCACCAAAAATTTTAACCAGTCATCGTTCTCACAACACTGAGGACCAGTCATTCGAAATGACTTCTCCATGCATTTTATGCATTGGTAAAAGCACTATGATGAAAAGTGTGATATGTTTTCAGGTATCTCCTATACTAATAGAGCCACATGCTCACCGGTTTGCCACATGATGTAGGCCTATGGACTGAACAAGAAACCACCAAAAATTTTAACCAGTCATCGTTCTCACAACACTGAGGACCAGTCATTCGAAATGACTTCTCCATGCATTTTATGCATTGGTAAAAGCACTATGATGAAAAGTGTGATATGTTTTCAGGTATCTCCTATACTAATAGAGCCACATGCTCACCGGTTTGCCACATGATGTAGGCCTATGGACTGAACAAGAAACCACCAAAAATGTTAACCAGTCATCGTTCTCACAACACTGAGGACCAGTCATTCGAAATGACTTCTCCATGCATTTTATGCATTGGTAAAAGCACTATGATGAAAAGTGTGATATGTTTTCAGGTATCTCCTATACTAATAGAGCCACATGCTCACCGGTTTGCCACATGATGTAGGCCTATGGACTGAACAAGAAACCACCAAAAATTTTAACCAGTCATCGTTCTCACAACACTGAGGACCAGTCATTCGAAATGACTTCTCCATGCATTTTATGCATTGGTAAAAGCACTATGATGAAAAGTGTGATATGTTTTCAGGTATCTCCTATACTAATAGAGCCACATGCTCACCGGTTTGCCACATGATGTAGGCCTATGGACTGAACAAGAAACCACCAAAAATTTTAACCAGTCATCGTTCTCACAACACTGAGGACCAGTCATTCGAAATGACTTCTCCATGCATTTTATGCATTGGTAAAAGCACTATGATGAAAAGTGTGATATATTTTTAGGTATCTCCTATACTAATAGAGCCACATGCTCACCGGTTTGCCACATGATGTAGGCCTATGGACTGAACAAGAAACCACCAAAAATTTTAACCAGTCATCGTTCTCACAACACTGAGGACCAGTCATTCGAAATGACTTCTCCATGCATTTTATGCATTGGTAAAAGCGCTATGATGAAAAGTGTGATATGTTTTCAGGTATCTCCTATACTAATAGAGCCACATGCTCACCGGTTTGCCACATGATGTAGGCCTATGGACTGAACAAGAAACCACCAAAAATTTTAACCAGTCATCGTTCTCACAACACTGAGGACCAGTCATTCGAAATGACTTCTCCATGCATTTTATGCATTGGTAAAAGCACTATGATGAAAAGTGTGATATATTTTCAGGTATCTCCTATACTAATAGAGCCACATGCTCACCGGTTTGCCACATGATGTAGGCCTATGGACTGAACAAGAAACCACCAAAAATTTTAACCAGTCATCGTTCTCACAACACTGAGGACCAGTCATTCGAAATGACTTCTCCATGCATTTTATGCATTGGTAAAAGCACTATGATGAAAAGTGTGATATGTTTTCAGGTATCTCCTATACTAATAGAGCCACATGCTCACCGGTTTGCCACATGATGTAGGCCTATGGACTGAACAAGAAACCACCAAAAATTTTAACCAGTCATCGTTCTCACAACACTGAGGACCAGTCATTCGAAATGACTTCTCCATGCATTTTATGCATTGGTAAAAGCACTATGATGAAAAGTGTGATATGTTTTCAGGTATCTCCTATACTAATAGAGCCACATGCTAACCGGTTTGCCACATGATGTAGGCCTATGGACTGAACAAGAAACCACCAAAAATTTTAACCAGTCATCGTTCTCACAACACTGAGGACCAGTCATTCGAAATGACTTCTCCATGCATTTTATGCATTGGTAAAAGCACTATGATGAAAAGTGTGATATGTTTTCAGGTATCTCCTATACTAATAGAGCCACATGCTCACCGGTTTGCCACATGATGTAGGCCTATGGACTGAACAAGAAACCACCAAAAATTTTAACCAGTCATCGTTCTCACAACACTGAGGACCAGTCATTCGAAATGACTTCTCCATGCATTTTATGCATTGGTAAAAGCACTATGATGAAAAGTGTGATATGTTTTCAGGTATCTCCTATACTAATAGAGCCACATGCTCACCGGTTTGCCACATGATGTAGGCCTATGGACTGAACAAGAAACCACCAAAAATTTTAACCAGTCATCGTTCTCACAACACTGAGGACCAGTCATTCGAAATGACTTCTCCATGCATTTTATGCATTGGTAAAAGCACTATGATGAAAAGTGTGATATGTTTTCAGGTATCTCCTATACTAATAGAGCCACATGCTCACCGGTTTGCCACATGATGTAGGCCTATGGACTGAACAAGAAACCACCAAAAATTTTAACCAGTCATCGTTCTCACAACACTGAGGACCAGTCATTCGAAATGACTTCTCCATGCATTTTATGCATTGGTAAAAGCACTATGATGAAAAGTGTGATATGTTTTCAGGTATCTCCTATACTAATAGAGCCACATGCTCACCGGTTTGCCACATGATGTAGGCCTATGGACTGAACAAGAAACCACCAAAAATTTTAACCAGTCATCGTTCTCACAACACTGAGGACCAGTCATTCGAAATGACTTCTCCATGCATTTTATGCATTGGTAAAAGCACTATGATGAAAAGTGTGATATGTTTTCAGGTATCTCCTATACTAATAGAGCCACATGCTCACCGGTTTGCCACATGATGTAGGCCTATGGACTGAACAAGAAACCACCAAAAATTTTAACCAGTCATCGTTCTCACAACACTGAGGACCAGTCATTCGAAATGACTTCTCCATGCATTTTATGCATTGGTAAAAGCACTATGATGAAAAGTGTGATATGTTTTCAGGTATCTCCTATACTAATAGAGCCACATGCTCACCGGTTTGCCACATGATGTAGGCCTATGGACTGAACAAGAAACCACCAAAAATTTTAACCAGTCATCCGTTCTCACAACACTGAGGACCAGTCATTCGAAATGACTTCTCCATGCATTTTATGCATTGGTAAAAGCACTATGATGAAAAGTGTGATATGTTTTCAGGTATCTCCTATACTAATAGAGCCACATGCTCACCGGTTTGCCACATGATGTAGGCCTATGGACTGAACAAGAAACCACCAAAAATTTTAACCAGTCATCCTTCTCACAACACTGAGGACCAGTCATTCGAAATGACTTCTCCATGCATTTTATGCATTGGTAAAAGCACTATGATGAAAAGTGTGATATGTTTTCAGGTATCTCCTATACTAATAGAGCCACATGCTCACCGGTTTGCCACATGATGTAGGCCTATGGACTGAACAAGAAACCACCAAAAATTTTAACCAGTCATCGTTCTCACAACACTGAGGACCAGTCATTCGAAATGACTTCTCCATGCATTTTATGCATTGGTAAAAGCACTATGATGAAAAGTGTGATATGTTTTCAGGTATCTCCTATACTAATAGAGCCACATGCTCACCGGTTTGCCACATGATGTAGGCCTATGGACTGAACAAGAAACCACCAAAAATTTTAACCAGTCATCGTTCTCACAACACTGAGGACCAGTCATTCGAAATGACTTCTCCATGCATTTTATGCATTGGTAAAAGCACTATGATGAAAAGTGTGATATGTTTTCAGGTATCTCCTATACTAATAGAGCCACATGCTCACCGGTTTGCCACATGATGTAGGCCTATGGACTGAACAAGAAACCACCAAAAATTTTAACCAGTCATCGTTCTCACAACACTGAGGACCAGTCATTCGAAATGACTTCTCCATGCATTTTATGCATTGGTAAAAGCACTATGATGAAAAGTGTGATATGTTTTCAGGTATCTCCTATACTAATAGAGCCACATGCTCACCGGTTTGCCACATGATGTAGGCCTATGGACTGAACAAGAAACCACCAAAAATTTTAACCAGTCATCGTTCTCACAACACTGAGGACCAGTCATTCGAAATGACTTCTCCATGCATTTTATGCATTGGTAAAAGCACTATGATGAAAAGTGTGATATGTTTTCAGGTATCTCCTATACTAATAGAGCCACATGCTCACCGGTTTGCCACATGATGTAGGCCTATGGACTGAACAAGAAACCACCAAAAATTTTAACCAGTCATCGTTCTCACAACACTGAGGACCAGTCATTCGAAATGACTTCTCCATGCATTTTATGCATTGGTAAAAGCACTATGATGAAAAGTGTGATATGTTTTCAGGTATCTCCTATACTAATAGAGCCACATGCTCACCGGTTTGCCACATGATGTAGGCCTATGGACTGAACAAGAAACCACCAAAAATTTTAACCAGTCATCGTTCTCACAACACTGAGGACCAGTCATTCGAAATGACTTCTCCATGCATTTTATGCATTGGTAAAAGCACTATGATGAAAAGTGTGATATGTTTTCAGGTATCTCCTATACTAATAGAGCCACATGCTCACCGGTTTGCCACATGATGTAGGCCTATGGACTGAACAAGAAAGCACCAAAAATTTTAACCAGTCATCGTTCTCACAACACTGAGGACCAGTCATTCGAAATGACTTCTCCATGCATTTTATGCATTGGTAAAAGCACTATGATGAAAAGTGTGATATGTTTTCAGGTATCTCCTATACTAATAGAGCCACATGCTCACCGGTTTGCCACATGATGTAGGCCTATGGACTGAACAAGAAACCACCAAAAATTTTAACCAGTCATCGTTCTCACAACACTGAGGACCAGTCATTCGAAATGACTTCTCCATGCATTTTATGCATTGGTAAAAGCACTATGATGAAAAGTGTGATATGTTTTCAGGTATCTCCTATACTAATAGAGCCACATGCTCACCGGTTTGCCACATGATGTAGGCCTATGGACTGAACAAGAAACCACCAAAAATTTTAACCAGTCATCGTTCTCACAACACTGAGGACCAGTCATTCGAAATGACTTCTCCATGCATTTTATGCATTGGTAAAAGCACTATATGATGAAAAGTGTGATATGTTTTCAGGTATCTCCTATACTAATAGAGCCACATGCTCACCGGTTTGCCACATGATGTAGCCTATGGCCTGAACATGAAACCACCAAAAAATTTAACCAGTCATCGTTCTCACACACTGAGGACCATTCATTCGAAATGACTTCTCCATGCATTTTATGCATTGGTAAAAGCACTATGATGAAAAGTGTGATGTGTTTTCAGGTATCTCCTATACTAATAGAGCCACATGCTCACCGGTTTTGCCACATGATGTAGGCCTATGGACTGAACAAGAAACCACCAAAATTTTAACCAGTCATCGTTCTCACAACACTGAGGACCAGTCATTCGAAATGACTTCTCCATGCATTTATGCATTGGTAAAAGCACTATGATGAAAAGTGTGATATGTTTTCAGGTATCTCCTATACTAATAGAGCCACATGTCTCACCGGTTTGCCACATGATGTAGGCCTATGGACTGAACAAGAAACCACCAAAAATTTTAACCAGTCATCGTTCTCACAACACTGAGGACCATCATTCGAAATGACTTCTCCATGCATTTTATGCATTGGTAAAAGCACTATGATGAAAGTGTGATATGTTTTCAGGTATCTCCTATACTAATAGAGCCACATGCCTCACCGGTTTGCCACATGATGTAGGCCTATGGACTGAACAAGAAACCACCAAAAATTTTAACCAGTCATCGTTCTCACAACACTGAGGACCCAGTTCATTCGAAATGACTTCTCCATGCATTTTATGCATTGGTAAAAGCACTATGATGAAAAGTGTGATATGTTTTCAGGTATCTCCTATACTAATAGAGCCACATGCTCACCGGTTTGCCACATGATGTAGGCCTATGGACTGAACAAGAAACCACCAAAAATTTAACCAGTCATCGTTCTCACAACACTGAGGGACCAGTCATTCGAAATGACTTCTCCATGCATTTTATGCATTGGTAAAAGCACTATGATGAAAAGTGTGATATGTTTTCAGGTATCTCCTATACTAATAGAGGCCACAGTGCTCACCGGGTTTGCCACATGATGTAGGCCTATGGACTGAACAAGAAACCACCAAAAATTTTAACCAGTCATCGTTCTCACAACACTGAGGACCAGTCATTCGAAATGACTTCTCCATGCATTTTATGCATTGGTAAAAGCACTATGATGAAAAGTGTGATATGTTTTCAGGTATCTCCTATACTAATAGAGCCACATGCTCACCGGTTTGCCACATGATGTAGGCCTATGGACTGAACAAGAAACCACCAAAAATTTTAACCAGTCATCGTTCTCACAACACTGAGGACCAGTCATTCGAAATGACTTCTCCATGCATTTTATGCATTGGTAAAAGCACTATGATGAAAAGTGTGATATGTTTTCAGGTAACTCCTATACTAATAGAGCCACATGCTCACCGGTTTGCCACATGATGTAGGCCTATGGACTGAACAAGAAACCACCCAAAAATTTTAACCAGTCATCGTTCTCACAACACTGAGGACCAGTCATTCGAAATGACTTCTCCATGCATTTTATGCATTGGTAAAAGCACTATGATGAAAAGTGTGATATGTTTTCAGGTATCTCCTATACTAATAGAGCCACATGCTCACCGGTTTGCCACATGATGTAGGCCTATGGCCTGAACAAGAAACCACCAAAAATTTTAACCAGTCATCGTTCTCACAACACTGAGGACCAGTCATTCGAAATGACTTCTCCATGCATTTTATGCATTGGTAAAAGCACTATGATGAAAAGTGTGATATGTTTTCAGGTATCTCCTATACTAATAGAGCCACATGCTCACCGGTTTGCCACATGATGTAGGCCTATGGACTGAACAAGAAACCACCAAAAATTTTAACCAGTCATCGTTCTCACAACACTGAGGACCAGTCATTCGAAATGACTTCTCCATGCATTTTATGCATTGGTAAAAGCACTATGATGAAAAGTGTGATATGTTTTCAGGTATCTCCTATACTAATAGAGCCACATGCTCACCGGTTTGCCACATGATGTAGGCCTATGGACTGAACAAGAAACCACCAAAAATTTTAACCAGTCATCGTTCTCACAACACTGAGGACCAGTCATTCGAAATGACTTCTCCATGCATTTTATGCATTGGTAAAAGCACTATGATGAAAAGTGTGATATGTTTTCAGGTATCTCCTATACTAATAGAGCCACATGCTCACCGGTTTGCCACATGATGTAGGCCTATGGACTGAACAAGAAACCACCAAAAATTTTAACCAGTCATCGTTCTCACAACACTGAGGACCAGTCATTCGAAATGACTTCTCCATGCATTTTATGCATTGGTAAAAGCACTATGATGAAAAGTGTGATATGTTTTCAGGTATCTCCTATACTAATAGAGCCACATGCTCACCGGTTTGCCACATGATGTAGGCCTATGGACTGAACAAGAAACCACCAAAAATTTTAACCAGTCATCGTTCTCACAACACTGAGGACCAGTCATTCGAAATGACTTCTCCATGCATTTTATGCATTGGTAAAAGCACTATGATGAAAAAGTGTGATATGTTTTCAGGTATCTCCTATACTAATAGAGCCACATGCTCACCGGTTTGCCACATGATGTAGGCCTATGGACTGAACAAGAAACCACCAAAAATTTTAACCAGTCATCGTTCTCACAACACTGAGGACCAGTCATTCGAAATGACTTCTCCATGCATTTTATGCATTGGTAAAAGCACTATGATGAAAAGTGTGATATGTTTTCAGGTATCTCCTATACTAATAGAGCCACATGCTCACCGGTTTGCCACATGATGTAGGCCTATGACTGAACAAGAAACCACCAAAAATTTTAACCAGTCATCGTTCTCACAACACTGAGGACCAGTCATTCGAAATGACTTCTCCATGCATTTTATGCATTGGTAAAAGCACTATGATGAAAAGTGTGATATGTTTTCAGGTATCTCCTATACTAATAGAGCCACATGCTCACCGGTTTGCCACATGATGTAGGCCTATGGACTGAACAAGAAACCACCAAAAATTTTAACCAGTCATCGTTCTCACAACACTGAGGACCAGTCATTCGAAATGACTTCTCCATGCATTTTATGCATTGGTAAAAGCACTATGATGAAAAGTGTGATATGTTTTCAGGTATCTCCTATACTAATAGAGCCACATGCTCACCGGTTTGCCACATGATGTAGGCCTATGGACTGAACAAGAAACCACCAAAAATTTTAACCAGTCATCGTTCTCACAACACTGAGGACCAGTCATTCGAAATGACTTCTCCATGCATTTTATGCATTGGTAAAAGCACTATGATGAAAAGTGTGATATGTTTTCAGGTATCTCCTATACTAATAGAGCCACATGCTCACCGGTTTGCCACATGATGTAGGCCTATGGACTGAACAAGAAACCACCAAAAATTTTAACCAGTCATCGTTCTCACAACACTGAGGACCAGTCATTCGAAATGACTTCTCCATGCATTTTATGCATTGGTAAAAGCACTATGATGAAAAGTGTGATATGTTTTCAGGTATCTCCTATACTAATAGAGCCACATGCTCACCGGTTTGCCACATGATGTAGGCCTATGGACTGAACAAGAAACCACCAAAAATTTTAACCAGTCATCGTTCTCACAACACTGAGGACCAGTCATTCGAAATGACTTCTCCATGCATTTTATGCATTGGTAAAAGCACTATGATGAAAAGTGTGATATGTTTTCAGGTATCTCCTATACTAATAGAGCCACATGCTCACCGGTTTGCCACATGATGTAGGCCTATGGACTGAACAAGAAACCACCAAAAATTTTAACCAGTCATCGTTCTCACAACACTGAGGACCAGTCATTCGAAATGACTTCTCCATGCATTTTATGCATTGGTAAAAGCACTATGATGAAAAGTGTGATATGTTTTCAGGTATCTCCTATACTAATAGAGCCACATGCTCACCGGTTTGCCACATGATGTAGGCCTATGGACTGAACAAGAAACCACCAAAAATTTTAACCAGTCATCGTTCTCACAACACTGAGGACCAGTCATTCGAAATGACTTCTCCATGCATTTTATGCATTGGTAAAAGCACTATGATGAAAAGTGTGATATGTTTTCAGGTATCTCCTATACTAATAGAGCCACATGCTCACCGGTTTGCCACATGATGTAGGCCTATGGACTGAACAAGAAACCACCAAAAATTTTAACCAGTCATCGTTCTCACAACACTGAGGACCAGTCATTCGAATGACTTCTCCATGCATTTTATGCATTGGTAAAAGCACTATGATGAAAAGTGTGATATGTTTTCAGGTATCTCCTATACTAATAGAGCCACATGCTCACCGGTTTGCCACATGATGTAGGCCTATGGACTGAACAAGAAACCACCAAAAATTTTAACCAGTCATCGTTCTCACAACACTGAGGACCAGTCATTCGAAATGACTTCTCCATGCATTTTATGCATTGGTAAAAGCACTATGATGAAAAGTGTGATATGTTTTCAGGTATCTCCTATACTAATAGAGCCACATGCTCACCGGTTTGCCACATGATGTAGGCCTATGGACTGAACAAGAAACCACCAAAAATTTTAACCAGTCATCGTTCTCACAACACTGAGGACCAGTCATTCGAAATGACTTCTCCATGCATTTTATGCATTGGTAAAAGCACTATGATGAAAAGTGTGATATGTTTTCAGGTATCTCCTATACTAATAGAGCCACATGCTCACCGGTTTGCCACATGATGTAGGCCTATGGACTGAACAAGAAACCACCAAAAATTTTAACCAGTCATCGTTCTCACAACACTGAGGACCAGTCATTCGAAATGACTTCTCCATGCATTTTATGCATTGGTAAAAGCACTATGATGAAAAGTGTGATATGTTTTCAGGTATCTCCTATACTAATAGAGCCACATGCTCACCGGTTTGCCACATGATGTAGGCCTATGGACTGAACAAGAAACCACCAAAAATTTTAACCAGTCATCGTTCTCACAACACTGAGGACCAGTCATTCGAAATGACTTCTCCATGCATTTTATGCATTGGTAAAAGCACTATGATGAAAAGTGTGATATGTTTTCAGGTATCTCCTATACTAATAGAGCCACATGCTCACCGGTTTGCCACATGATGTAGGCCTATGGACTGAACAAGAAACCACCAAAAATTTTAACCAGTCATCGTTCTCACAACACTGAGGACCAGTCATTCGAAATGACTTCTCCATGCATTTTATGCATTGGTAAAAGCACTATGATGAAAAGTGTGATATGTTTTCAGGTATCTCCTATACTAATAGAGCCACATGCTCACCGGTTTGCCACATGATGTAGGCCTATGGACTGAACAAGAAACCACCAAAATTTTAACCAGTCATCGTTCTCACAACACTGAGGACCAGTCATTCGAAATGACTTCTCCATGCATTTTATGCATTGGTAAAAGCACTATGATGAAAAGTGTGATATGTTTTCAGGTATCTCCTATACTAATAGAGCCACATGCTCACCGGTTTGCCACATGATGTAGGCCTATGGACTCGAACAAGAAACCACCAAAAATTTTAACCAGTCATCGTTCTCACAACACTGAGGACCAGTCATTCGAAATGACTTCTCCATGCATTTTATGCATTGGTAAAAGCACTATGATGAAAAGTGTGATATGTTTTCAGGTATCTCCTATACTAATAGAGCCACATGCTCACCGGTTTGCCACATGATGTAGGCCTATGGACTGAACAAGAAACCACCAAAAATTTTAACCAGTCATCGTTCTCACAACACTGAGGACCAGTCATTCGAAATGACTTCTCCATGCATTTTATGCATTGGTAAAAGCACTATGATGAAAAGTGTGATATGTTTTCAGGTATCTCCTATACTAATAGAGCCACATGCTCACCGGTTTGCCACATGATGTAGGCCCTATGGACTGAACAAGAAACCACCAAAAATTTTAACCAGTCATCGTTCTCACAACACTGAGGACCAGTCATTCGAAATGACTTCTCCATGCATTTTATGCATTGGTAAAAGCACTATGATGAAAAGTGTGATATGTTTTCAGGTATCTCCTATACTAATAGAGCCACATGCTCACCGGTTTGCCACATGATGTAGGCCTATGGACTGAACAAGAAACCACCAAAAATTTTAACCAGTCATCGTTCTCACAACACTGAGGACCAGTCATTCGAAATGACTTCTCCATGCATTTTATGCATTGGTAAAAGCACTATGATGAAAAGTGTGATATGTTTTCAGGTATCTCCTATACTAATAGAGCCACATGCTCACCGGTTTGCCACATGATGTAGGCCTATGGACTGAACAAGAAACCACCAAAAATTTTAACCAGTCATCGTTCTCACAACACTGAGGACCAGTCATTCGAAATGACTTCTCCATGCATTTTATGCATTGGTAAAAGCACTATGATGAAAAGTGTGATATGTTTTCAGGTATCTCCTATACTAATAGAGCCACATGCTCACCGGTTTGCCACATGATGTAGGCCTATGGACTGAACAAGAAACCACCAAAAATTTTAACCAGTCATCGTTCTCACAACACTGAGGACCAGTCATTCGAAATGACTTCTCCATGCATTTTATGCATTGGTAAAAGCACTATGATGAAAAGTGTGATATGTTTTCAGGTATCTCCTATACTAATAGAGCCACATGCTCACCGGTTTGCCACATGATGTAGGCCTATGGACTGAACAAGAAACCACCAAAAATTTTAACCAGTCATCGTTCTCACAACACTGAGGACCAGTCATTCGAAATGACTTCTCCATGCATTTTATGCATTGGTAAAAGCACTATGATGAAAAGTGTGATATGTTTTCAGGTATCTCCTATACTAATAGAGCCACATGCTCACCGGTTTGCCACATGATGTAGGCCTATGGACTGAACAAGAAACCACCAAAAATTTTAACCAGTCATCGTTCTCACAACACTGAGGACCAGTCATTCGAAATGACTTCTCCATGCATTTTATGCATTGGTAAAAGCACTATGATGAAAAGTGTGATATGTTTTCAGGTATCTCCTATACTAATAGAGCCACATGCTCACCGGTTTGCCACATGATGTAGGCCTATGGACTGAACAAGAAACCACCAAAAATTTTAACCAGTCATCGTTCTCACAACACTGAGGACCAGTCATTCGAAATGACTTCTCCATGCATTTTATGCATTGGTAAAAGCACTATGATGAAAAGTGTGATATGTTTTCAGGTATCTCCTATACTAATAGAGCCACATGCTCACCGGTTTGCCACATGATGTAGGCCTATGGACTGAACAAGAAACCACCAAAAATTTTAACCAGTCATCGTTCTCACAACACTGAGGACCAGTCATTCGAAATGACTTCTCCATGCATTTTATGCATTGGTAAAAGCACTATGATGAAAAGTGTGATATGTTTTCAGGTATCTCCTATACTAATAGAGCCACATGCTCACCGGTTTGCCACATGATGTAGGCCTATGGACTGAACAAGAAACCACCAAAAATTTTAACCAGTCATCGTTCTCACAACACTGAGGACCAGTCATTCGAAATGACTTCTCCATGCATTTTATGCATTGGTAAAAGCACTATGATGAAAAGTGTGATATGTTTTCAGGTATCTCCTATACTAATAGAGCCACATGCTCACCGGTTTGCCACATGATGTAGGCCTATGGACTGAACAAGAAACCACCAAAAATTTTAACCAGTCATCGTTCTCACAACACTGAGGACCAGTCATTCGAAATGACTTCTCCATGCATTTTATGCATTGGTAAAAGCACTATGATGAAAAGTGTGATATGTTTTCAGGTATCTCCTATACTAATAGAGCCACATGCTCACCGGTTTGCCACATGATGTAGGCCTATGGACTGAACAAGAAACCACCAAAAATTTTAACCAGTCATCGTTCTCACAACACTGAGGACCAGTCATTCGAAATGACTTCTCCATGCATTTTATGCATTGGTAAAAGCACTATGATGAAAAGTGTGATATGTTTTCAGGTATCTCCTATACTAATAGAGCCACATGCTCACCGGTTTGCCACATGATGTAGGCCTATGGACTGAACAAGAAACCACCAAAAATTTTAACCAGTCATCGTTCTCACAACACTGAGGACCAGTCATTCGAAATGACTTCTCCATGCATTTTATGCATTGGTAAAAGCACTATGATGAAAAGTGTGATATGTTTTCAGGTATCTCCTATACTAATAGAGCCACATGCTCACCGGTTTGCCACATGATGTAGGCCTATGGACTGAACAAGAAACCACCAAAAATTTTAACCAGTCATCGTTCTCACAACACTGAGGACCAGTCATTCGAAATGACTTCTCCATGCATTTTATGCATTGGTAAAAGCACTATGATGAAAAGTGTGATATGTTTTCAGGTATCTCCTATACTAATAGAGCCACATGCTCACCGGTTTGCCACATGATGTAGGCCTATGGACTGAACAAGAAACCACCAAAAATTTTAACCAGTCATCGTTCTCACAACACTGAGGACCAGTCATTCGAAATGACTTCTCCATGCATTTTATGCATTGGTAAAAGCACTATGATGAAAAGTGTGATATGTTTTCAGGTATCTCCTATACTAATAGAGCCACATGCTCACCGGTTTGCCACATGATGTAGGCCTATGGACTGAACAAGAAACCACCAAAAATTTTAACCAGTCATCGTTCTCACAACACTGAGGACCAGTCATTCGAAATGACTTCTCCATGCATTTTATGCATTGGTAAAAGCACTATGATGAAAAGTGTGATATGTTTTCAGGTATCTCCTATACTAATAGAGCCACATGCTCACCGGTTTGCCACATGATGTAGGCCTATGGACTGAACAAGAAACCACCAAAAATTTTAACCAGTCATCGTTCTCACAACACTGAGGACCAGTCATTCGAAATGACTTCTCCATGCATTTTATGCATTGGTAAAAGCACTATGATGAAAAGTGTGATATGTTTTCAGGTATCTCCTATACTAATAGAGCCACATGCTCACCGGTTTGCCACATGATGTAGGCCTATGGACTGAACAAGAAACCACCAAAAATTTTAACCAGTCATCGTTCTCACAACACTGAGGACCAGTCATTCGAAATGACTTCTCCATGCATTTTATGCATTGGTAAAAGCACTATGATGAAAAGTGTGATATGTTTTCAGGTATCTCCTATACTAATAGAGCCACATGCTCACCGGTTTGCCACATGATGTAGGCCTATGGACTGAACAAGAAACCACCAAAAATTTTAACCAGTCATCGTTCTCACAACACTGAGGACCAGTCATTCGAAATGACTTCTCCATGCATTTTATGCATTGGTAAAAGCACTATGATGAAAAGTGTGATATGTTTTCAGGTATCTCCTATACTAATAGAGCCACATGCTCACCGGTTTGCCACATGATGTAGGCCTATGGACTGAACAAGAAACCACCAAAAATTTTAACCAGTCATCGTTCTCACAACACTGAGGACCAGTCATTCGAAATGACTTCTCCATGCATTTTATGCATTGGTAAAAGCACTATGATGAAAAGTGTGATATGTTTTCAGGTATCTCCTATACTAATAGAGCCACATGCTCACCGGTTTGCCACATGATGTAGGCCTATGGACTGACCAAGAAACCACCAAAAATTTTAACCAGTCATCGTTCTCACAACACTGAGGACCAGTCATTCGAAATGACTTCTCCATGCATTTTATGCATTGGTAAAAGCACTATGATGAAAAGTGTGATATGTTTTCAGGTATCTCCTATACTAATAGAGCCACATGCTCACCGGTTTGCCACATGATGTAGGCCTATGGACTGAACAAGAAACCACCAAAAATTTAACCAGTCATCGTTCTCACAACACTGAGGACCAGTCATTCGAAATGACTTCTCCATGCATTTTTATGCATTGGTAAAAGCACTATGATGAAAAGTGTGATATGTTTTCAGGTATCTCCTATACTAATAGAGCCACATGCTCACCGGTTTGCCACATGATGTAGGCCTATGGACTGAACAAGAAACCACCAAAAATTTTAACCAGTCATCGTTCTCACAACACTGAGGACCAGTCATTCGAAATGACTTCATGCATTTTATGCATTGGTAAAAGCACTATGATGAAAAGTGTGATATGTTTTCAGGTATCTCCTATACTAAGCATGCTCACCGGTTTGCCACATGATGTAGGCCTATGGACTGAACAAGAAACCACCAAAAATTTTAACCAGTCATCGTTCTCACAACACTGAGGACCAGTCATTCGAAATGACTTCTCCATGCATTTTATGCATTGGTAAAAGCACTATGATGAAAAGTGTGATATGTTTTCAGGTATCTCCTATACTAATAGAGCCACATGCTCACCGGTTTGCCATATGATGTAGGCCCATGGACTGAACAAGAAACCACCAAAAATTTTAACCAGTCATCGTTCTCACAACACTGAGGACCAGTCATTCGAAATGACTTCTCCATGCATTTTATGCATTGGTAAAAGCACTATGATGAAAAGTGTGATATGTTTTCAGGTATCTCCTATACTAATAGAGCCACATGCTCACCGGTTTGCCACATGATGTAGGCCTATGGACTGAACAAGAAACCACCAAAAATTTTAACCAGTCATCGTTCTCACAACACTGAGGACCAGTCATTCGAAATGACTTCTCCATGCATTTTATGCATTGGTAAAAGCACTATGATGAAAAGTGTGATATGTTTTCAGGTATCTCCTATACTAATAGAGCCACATGCTCACCGGTTTTGCCACATGATGTAGGCCTATGGACTGAACAAGAAACCACCAAAAATTTTAACCAGTCATCGTTCTCACAACACTGAGGACCAGTCATTCGAAATGACTTCTCCATGCATTTTATGCATTGGTAAAAGCACTATGATGAAAAGTGTGATATGTTTTCAGGTATCTCCTATACTAATAGAGCCACATGCTCACCGGTTTGCCACATGATGTAGGCCTATGGACTGAACAAGAAACCACCAAAAATTTTAACCAGTCATCGTTCTCACAACACTGAGGACCAGTCATTCGAAATGACTTCTCCATGCATTTTATGCATTGGTAAAAGCACTATGATGAAAAGTGTGATATGTTTTCAGGTATCTCCTATACTAATAGAGCCACATGCTCACCGGTTTGCCACATGATGTAGGCCTATGGACTGAACAAGAAACCACCAAAAATTTTAACCAGTCATCGTTCTCACAACACTGAGGACCAGTCATTCGAAATGACTTCTCCATGCATTTTATGCATTGGTAAAAGCACTATGATGAAAAGTGTGATATGTTTTCAGGTATCTCCTATACTAATAGAGCCACATGCTCACCGGTTTGCCATATGATGTAGGCCCATGGACTGAACAAGAAACCACCAAAATTTTAACCAGTCATCGTTCTCACAACACTGAGGACCAGTCATTCGAAATGACTTCTCCATGCATTTTATGCATTGGTAAAAGCACTATGATGAAAAGTGTGATATGTTTTCAGGTATCTCCTATACTAATAGAGCCACATGCTCACCGGTTTGCCACATGATGTAGGCCTATGGACTGAACAAGAAACCACCAAAAATTTTAACCAGTCATCGTTCTCACAACACTGAGGACCAGTCATTCGAAATGACTTCTCCATGCATTTTATGCATTGGTAAAAGCACTATGATGAAAAGTGTGATATGTTTTCAGGTATCTCCTATACTAATAGAGCCACATGCTCACCGGTTTGCCACATGATGTAGGCCTATGGACTGAACAAGAAACCACCAAAAATTTTAACCAGTCATCGTTCTCACAACACTGAGGACCAGTCATTCGAAATGACTTCTCCATGCATTTTATGCATTGGTAAAAGCACTATGATGAAAAGTGTGATATGTTTTCAGGTATCTCCTATACTAATAGAGCCACATGCTCACCGGTTTGCCACATGATGTAGGCCTATGGCCTGAACAAGAAACCACCAAAAATTTTAACCAGTCATCGTTCTCACAACACTGAGGACCAGTCATTCGAAATGACTTCTCCATGCATTTTATGCATTGGTAAAAGCACTATGATGAAAAGTGTGATATGTTTTCAGGTATCTCCTATACTAATAGAGCCACATGCTCACCGGTTTGCCACATGATGTAGGCCTATGGACTGAACAAGAAACCACCAAAAATTTTAACCAGTCATCGTTCTCACAACACTGAGGACCAGTCATTCGAAATGACTTCTCCATGCATTTTATGCATTGGTAAAAGCACTATGATGAAAAGTGTGATATGTTTTCAGGTATCTCCTATACTAATAGAGCCACATGCTCACCGGTTTGCCACATGATGTAGGCCTATGGACTGAACAAGAAACCACCAAAAATTTTAACCAGTCATCGTTCTCACAACACTGAGGACCAGTCATTCGAAATGACTTCTCCATGCATTTTATGCATTGGTAAAAGCACTATGATGAAAAGTGTGATATGTTTTCAGGTATCTCCTATACTAATAGAGCCACATGCTCACCGGTTTGCCACATGATGTAGGCCTATGGACTGAACAAGAAACCACCAAAAATTTTAACCAGTCATCGTTCTCACAACACTTAGGACCAGTCATTCGAAATGACTTCTCCATGCATTTTATGCATTGGTAAAAGCACTATGATGAAAAGTGTGATATGTTTTCAGGTATCTCCTATACTAATAGAGCCACATGCTCACCGGTTTGCCACATGATGTAGGCCTATGGACTGAACAAGAAACCACCAAAAATTTTAACCAGTCATCGTTCTCACAACACTGAGGACCAGTCATTCGAAATGACTTCTCCATGCATTTTATGCATTGGTAAAAGCACTATGATGAAAAGTGTGATATGTTTTCAGGTATCTCCTATACTAATAGAGCCACATGCTCACCGGTTTGCCACATGATGTAGGCCTATGGCCTGAACAAGAAACCACCAAAAATTTTAACCAGTCATCGTTCTCACAACACTGAGGACCAGTCATTCGAAATGACTTCTCCATGCATTTTATGCATTGGTAAAAGCACTATGATGAAAAGTGTGATGTTTTCAGGTATCTCCTATACTAATAGAGCCACATGCTCACCGGTTTGCCACATGATGTAGGCCTATGGACTGAACAAGAAACCACCAAAAATTTTAACCAGTCATCGTTCTCACAACACTGAGGACCAGTCATTCGAAATGACTTCTCCATGCATTTTATGCATTGGTAAAAGCACTATGATGAAAAGTGTGATATGTTTTCAGGTATCTCCTATACTAATAGAGCCACATGCTCACCGGTTTGCCACATGATGTAGGCCTATGGACTGAACAAGAAACCACCAAAAATTTTAACCAGTCATCGTTCTCACAACACTGAGGACCAGTCATTCGAAATGACTTCTCCATGCATTTTATGCATTGGTAAAAGCACTATGATGAAAAGTGTGATATGTTTTCAGGTATCTCCTATACTAATAGAGCCACATGCTCACCGGTTTGCCACATGATGTAGGCCTATGGACTGAACAAGAAACCATCAAAAATTTTAACCAGTCATCGTTCTCACAACACTGAGGACCAGTCATTCGAAATGACTTCTCCATGCATTTTATGTATTGGTAAAAGCACTATGATGAAAAGTGTGATATGTTTTCAGGTATCTCCTATACTAATACAGCCACATGCTCACCGGTTTGCCACATGATGTAGGCCTATGGACTGAACAAGAAACCACCAAAAATTTTAACCAGTCATCGTTCCCACAACACTGAGGACCAGTCATTCGAAATGACTTCTCCATGCATTTTATGCATTGGTAAAAGCACTATGATGAAAAGTGTGATATGTTTTCAGGTATCTCCTATACTAATAGAGCCACATGCTCACCGGTTTGCCACATGATGTAGGCCTATGGACTGAACAAGAAACCACCAAAAATTTTAACCAGTCATCGTTCTCACAACACTGAGGACCAGTCATTCGAAATGACTTCTCCATGCATTTTATGCATTGGTAAAAGCACTATGATGAAAAGTGTGATATGTTTTCAGGTATCTCCTATACTAATAGAGCCACATGCTCACCGGTTTGCCACATGATGTAGGCCTATGGACTGAACAAGAAACCACCAAAAATTTTAACCAGTCATCGTTCTCACAACACTGAGGACCAGTCATTCGAAATGACTTCTCCATGCATTTTATGCATTGGTAAAAGCACTATGATGAAAAGTGTGATATGTTTTCAGGTATCTCCTATACTAATAGAGCCACATGCTCACCGGTTTGCCACATGATGTAGGCCTATGGACTGAACAAGAAACCACCAAAAATTTTAACCAGTCATCGTTCTCACAACACTGAGGACCAGTCATTCGAAATGACTTCTCCATGCATTTTATGCATTGGTAAAAGCACTATGATGAAAAGTGTGATATGTTTTCAGGTATCTTCTATACTAATAGAGCCACATGCTCACCATTTTGCCACATGATGTAGGCCTATGGACTGAACAAGAAACCACCAAAAATTTTAACCAGTCATCGTTCTCACAACACTGAGGACTAGTGTTGAGCATTCCGATACCGCAAGTATCGGGTATCGGCCGATATTTGCGGTATCGGAATTCCGATACTGAATTCCGATACTTCCCGCGTATCGGATACCGGAATCGGAAGTTCCCAGAATTCAAATTGAACGCAGCAGCCAATGAGGAATGAATGAAAGTGTGGGCACATCCTGTTTAGCATGGTGGGCATGTAAGTACTGGCAAGGCTTGGATTGGCTGCTGAAATGATGTCACTCTGCACTATAAAAAAGCGCTGCCGCCATTTTGCGCTCACTCTGCTGTGATTTCAGTTAGGGACAGGACGCTGTGTTCTAACTGAGGGCCAGTTGAGCTAGCTAATTGCTTTATTTTCCTTTCCAAAGGCTAATTTAGCAAAACGCTGTGTGTTCTTCACTGTTCACCTTGCTCTTGCCTTGCAGCGCTGTTTTAACAGCGTTCTGCAAGGTCTCTGTGTGTGTGTGTGTGTGCAGCTCACTCTGTAGTCTGTGTGCAGCCATATACCCGGTTGTATTCAGCTCAGGGGGGGTTCACACTGCCTCACACAGTTGTTCTTTTTTGCTCTTAGTGCAGCCTGCTGCACATTTTTTCTCAAATTTCCTATTAGTGTTTTTCCACCAGTCTCCAGCTCTATTGTGGAAAAACACTACATAGGATAACCTAGAGGGGGGTTTTTGGGCCTTGCAGCGCCGTTTACGGCTGTCTGCACGGTCTCCGTGTGAGCCCAGCTCGCCCTGTAGTCTGTGTGCAGCCATAGCCGGTTGGATTCAGCTCAGGGTTCGTTACTGGCTCATACCTTGAGAAAAATTTTCCTTTTTTTCAAATAGTGCAGCCTGTTTAAAATTTGAAAAAAAAAATTCCTATTAGTGTCTTTCCACTCGTATCCAGCTAAATAGTGGAAAAACACTATATAGGATAACCTAGAGGAGGGTTTTTTGGCCTTGCAGCGCCGTTTACGGCTGTCTGCACGGTCTCCGTGTGAGCCCAGCTCGCCCTGTAGTCTGTGTGCAGCCATAGCCGGTTGGATTCAGCTCAGGGTTCGTTACTGGCTCATACCTTGAGAAAAATTTTCCTTTTTTTCAAATAGTGCAGCCTGTTTAAAATTTGAAAAAAAAAATTCCTATTAGTGTCTTTCCACTCGTATCCAGCTAAATAGTGGAAAAACACTATATAGGATAACCTAGAGGAGGGTTTTTTGGCCTTGCAGCGCCGTTTACGGCTGTCTGCACGGTCTCCGTGTGAGCGCAGCTCGCCCTGTAGTCTGTGTGCAGCCATAGCCGGTTGGATTCAGCTCAGGGTGCGTTACTGCCTCATACCTTGAAAAACAATTTCCTTTTTTTCAA
>NW_027194332.1:0-51206 GCF_032444005.1 Ranitomeya imitator
TCCCTACACTCTATACCCTACACTCTATACTCTACACTCTACACTCTATACCCTACACTCTAATCCCTACACTCTAATCCCTACACTCTACACTCTATACCCTACACTCTATACCCTACACTCTATACCCTACACTCTACACTCTATACCCTACACTCTATACCCTACACTCTACACTCTATACCCTACACTCTATACCCTACACTCTATAAAATACACTCTATACCCTACACTCTACACTCTATACCATACACTCTATACCCTACACTCTATACCATACACTCTATACCCTACACTCTATACCCTACACTCCACACCCTACACTCTATACCTTACACTCTATACCCAACACTCTAAAATCTATACCCTACACTCTATACCCTACACTCTATACCCTATACCCTACACTCTATACACTACACTCTATACCATACACGCTATACTCTATACCCTACACTCTATACCATACACTCTACATCCTACACTCTACACCACTCTACACCCCACACTCTACACCCTACACCCTACACTCTATACCCTACACTCTACACCATACACTCTATACCCTATACCCTATACCCTACAATCTATACCCTACACTCTATACCCTACACTCTATACCCTACACTCTATACCCTACACTCTACACTCTATACCCTACACTCTATACCATACACTGTATACCCTACACTCTATACCCTACACTCTACACTCTATATCCTACACTCTATACCCTACACTTTACACTCTACACCCTACACTCTACATTCTATGCCCTACACTCTAAACTCTACACTCTATAGCCTACACTCTATACCCTACACTCTATACCCTACACTCTACACTTTATACCCTACACTCTATACCATACACTCTATACCCTACACTCTACACTTTATACCCTACACTCTATACCATACACTCTATACCCTACACTTTATACCCTACACTATACACTCTATACCCTACATTCTACACTGTATACCATACACTCTATGCCCCACACTCTCTACCCTAAACTCTACATTCTATACCCTACACTCTACACCCTAAGCTCTATACCATACACTCTATACCCTACACTCTATACCCTACACTCTATACCCTACACTCTATACCCTACACTCTACGCTCTATACGCTACACTCTATAACCTACACTCTATACCCTACACTCTATACCCTACACTCTACACCCTACACTCTACACCCTACACTCTATACCCTACACTCTATACCCTACACTCTATACCCTACACTCTACACTCTATACCATACAATCTATACACTACACTCTATACCCTAAACTCTACACTCTATACCCTACACTCTATAACATACACTCTATATCTTACACTCTATACCCTACACTTTGCACTCTACACCCTACACTCTACATTCTATACCCTACACTCTATACTCCACACTCTATACCCTACACTCTAAAATCTATACCCTACACTCTATACCCTACACTCTATACCCTATACCCTACACTCTATACACTACACTCTATACCATACACGCTATACTCTATACCCTACACTCTATACCATACACTCTACATCCTACACTCTACACCACTCTACACCCCACACTCTACACCCTACACCCTACACTCTATACCCTACACTCTACACCATACACTCTATACCCTATACCCTATACCCTACAATCTATACCCTACACTCTACACTCTATACCCTACACTCTATACCATACACTGTATACCCTACACTCTATACCCTACACTCTACACTCTATATCCTACACTCTATACCCTACACTTTACACTCTACACCCTACACTCTACATTCTATATCCTACACTCTAAACTCTACACTCTATAGCCTACACTCTATACCCTACACTCTATACCCTACACTCTACACTTTATACCCTACACTCTATACCATACACTCTATACCCTACACTCTACACTTTATACCCTACACTCTATACCATACACTCTATACCCTACACTCTATACCCTACACTATACACGCTATACCCTACACTCTACACTGTATACCATACACTCTATGCCCCACACTCTCTACCCTAAACTCTACATTCTATACCCTACACTCTACACCCTAAGCTCTATACCATACACTCTATACCCTACACTCTATACCCTACACTCTATAACCTACACTCTATACCCTACACCCTACGCTCTATACGCTACACTCTATAACCTACACTCTATACCCTACACTCTATACCCTACACTCTACACCCTACACTCTACACCCTACACTCTATACCCTACACTCTATACCCTACACTCTATACCCTACACTCTACACTCTATACCATACACTCTATACCATACAATCTATACACTACACTCTATACCCTAAACTCTACACTCTATACCCTACACTCTATAACATACACTCTATATCTTACACTCTATACCCTACACTTTGCACTCTACACCCTACACTCTACATTCTATACCCTACACTCTGTACTCCACACTCTATACCCTACACTCTATACCCTACACTCTATACCCTACACTCTACACTATATACTCTACACTCTATAGCCTACACTCTATACCCTACACTCTATACCCTACACTCTATACCCTACACTCTATACCCTACACTCTATACCCTACACTTTATACCCTACACCCTATACCATACACTCTATACCCTACACTCTACAACCTGCACTTTATACCCTACACTCTATACCCTACACCCTACACTTTATACCCTACACTCTATACCCTACACTCTATACCCTACACTCTATACCCTACACTCTACACCCTACACTCTACACTCTACACTCTATACCCTACACTCTACACCCTGCACTCTGTACCCTACACTCTACACTCTTTACCCTACACTCTATACCCTACACTCTATAACCTACACTCTATTCCCTACACTCTATACCCTACACTGTAAACTCTATACCCTACACTCTACACTCTATACCCTACACTCTATAACATACACTCTATACCCTACACTCTATACCCTACACTCTATACCCTACACTCTATACCATACACTCTATACCATACACTCTACACTCTATACCCTACACTCTATACCATACACTCTACACCATACACTCTATAGCATACACTCTATACCCTACACTCTACACTCTATACCCTACTCTCTATACCCTACACTCTATACCCTACACTCTACAACCTGCACTCTATACCCTACACTCTATACCCTACACCTTACACTCTATACCCTACACTCTATACCCTACACTCTATACCCTACACTCTATAGTCTACACTCTATAGCCTACACTCTACACTCTACTCTATACCCTACACTCTATACCCTACACTCTAATCCCTACACTCTACACTCTATACCCTACACTCTATACCCTACACTCTATACCCTACACTCTACACCCTACACTCTACACCCTACACTCTAATCCCTACACTCTAATCCCTACACTCTAATCCCTACACCCTACACTCTATACCCTACACTCTATACCCTACACTCTATACCCTACACCCTACACTCTACACCCTACACTCTACACCCTACACTCTACACCCTACACTCTACACTCTATTCCCTACACTCTACACCCTGCACTCTGTACCCTACACTCTACACTCTTTACCCTACACTCTATACCCTACATTCTATACCCTACACTCTATACCCTACACTCTAATCCCTACACTCTACACTCTATACCCTACACTCCATACCCTACACTCTATACCCTACACTCTACACCCTACACTCTACACCCTACACTCTAATCCCTACACTCTAATCCCTACACTCTAATCCCTACACCCAACACTCTATACCCTACACTCTATACCCTGCACTCTATACCCTACACTCTACACTATATACTCTACACTCTATAGCCTACACTCTATACCCTACACTCTATACCCTACACTCTATACCCTACACTCTATACCCTACACTTTATACCCTACACCCTATACCATACACTCTATACCCTACACTCTACAACCTGCACTCTATACCCTACACTCTATACCCTACACCCTACACTTTATACCCTACACTCTATACCCTACACTCTATACCCTACACTCTATACCCTACACTCTACACCCTACACTCTACACTCTACACTCTATACCCTACACTCAACACCCTGCACTCTGTACCCTACACTCTACACTCTTTACCCTACACTCTATACCCTACACTCTATACCCTACACTCTATACCCTACACTCTATACCCTACACTCTATACCCTACACTCTACACTTTATACCCTACAGTCTATACCATACACTCTATACCCTACACTCTACACTTTATACCCTACACTCTATACCATACACTCTATACCCTACACTCTATACCCTACACTATACACTCTATACCCTACACTCTACACTGTATACCATACACTCTATGCCCCACACTCTCTACCCTAAACTCTACACTCTATACCCTACACTCTACACCCTACACTCTATACCCTACACTCTATACCCTACACTCTATACCCTACACTCTATACCCTACACTCTACACTCTATACCCTACACTCTATACCATACACTCTACACCCTACACTTTACACCCTACACTCTACACCCTACACTCTACACCCTACACTTTACACCCTACACTCTATACCCTACACTCTATACCCTACACTATACACTCTATACCCTACACTCTACACCCTGCACTCTGTACCCTACACTCTATACCCTACACTCTACACTCTGTACCCTACACTCTATTCCCTACACTCTATACCCTACACTCTATACCCTACACTCTATACCCTACACTCTACACTCTATACCCTACACTCTATACCATACACTCTACACCCTACACTCTATACCATACACTCTATACCCTACACTTTACACTCTATACCCTACACTCTATACCATACACTCTACACTTTATACCCTACACTCTATACCATACACACTATACCCTACACTCTATACCCTACACTCTATACCCTACACTCTATACCCTACACTCTAATCCCTACACTCTAATCCCTACACTCTAATCCCTACACTCTAATCCCTACACTCTATACCCTACACTCTATACTCTACACTCTACACTCTATACCCTACACTCTAATCCCTACACTCTAATCCCTACACTCTACACTCTATACCCTACACTCTATACCCTACACTCTATACCCTACACTCTATACCCTACACTCTACACTCTATACCCTACACTCTATACCCTACACTCTATAAAATACACTCTATACCCTACACTCTACACTCTATACCATACACTCTATACCCTACACTCTATACCATACACTCTATACCCTACACTCTATACCCTACACTCCACAGCCTACACTCTATACCCTACACTTTAAAATCTATACCCTACACTCTATACCCTACACTCTATACCCTATACCCTACACTATATACACTACACTCTATACCATACATGCTATACTCTATACCCTACACTCTATACCATACACTCTACATCCTACACTCTACACCACTCTACACCCCACACTCTACACCCTACACCCTACACTCTATACCCTACACTCTACACCATACACTCTATACCCTGTACCCTATACCCTACAATCTATACCCTACACTCTATACTCTACACTCTATACCCTACACTCTATACCCTACACTCTGCACTCTATACCCTACACTCTATACCATACACTGTATACCCTACACTCTATACCCTACACTCTACACTCTATATCCTACACTCTATACCCTACACTTTACACTCTACACCCTACACTCTACATTCTATACCCTACACTCTAAACTCTACACTCTATAGCCTACACTCTATACCCTACACTCTATACCCTACACTCTACACTTTATACCCCACACTCTATACCATACACTCTATACCCTACACTCTACACTTTATACCCTACACTCTATACCATACACTCTATACCCTACACTCTATACCCTACACTATACACTCTATACCCTACACTCTACACTGTATACCATACACTCTATGCCCCACACTCTCTACCCTAAACTCTACATTCTATACCCTACACTCTACACCCTAAGCTCTATACCATACACTCTATACCCTACACTCTATACCCTACACTCTATACCCTACACTCTATACCCTACACCCTACGCTCTATACGCTACACTCTATAACCTACACTCTATACCCTACACTCTATACCCTACACTCTACACCCTACACTCTACACCCTACACTCTATACCCTACACTCTATACCCTACACTCTATACCCTACACTCTACACTCTATACCATACACTCTATACCATACAATCTATACACTACACTCTATTCCCTAAACTCTACACTCTATACCCTACACTCTATAACATACACTCTATACACTACACTCTATATCTTACACTCTATACCCTACACTTTGCACTCTACACCCTGCACTCTACACTCTACATTCTATACCCTACACTCTATACTCCACACTCAATACCCTACACTCTATACCCTACACTCTATACCCTACACTCTACACTATATACTCTACACTCTATAGCCTACACTCTATACCCTACACTCTATACCCTACACTCTATACCCTACACTCTATACCCTACACTTTATACCCTACACCCTATACCATACACTCTATACCCTACACTCTACAACCTGCACTTTATACCCTACACTCTATACCCTACACCCTACACTTTATACCCTACACTCTATACCCTACACTCTATACCCTACACTCTATACCCTACACTCTACACCCTACACTCTACACTCTACACTCTATACCCTACACTCTACACCCTGCACTCTGTACCCTACACTCCACACTCTTTACCCTACACTCTATACCCTACACTCTATAACCTACACTCTATACCCTACACTCTATACCCTACACTCTACACGTTATACCCTACACTCTATACCATACACTCTATACCCTACACTCTACACTTTATACCCTACACTCTATACCATACACTCTATACCCTACACTCTATGCCCTACACTATACACTCTATACCCTACACTCTACACTGTATACCATACACTCTATGCCCCACACTCTCTACCCTAAACTCTACACTCTATACCCTACACTCTACACCCTACACTCTATACCCTACACTCTATACCCTACACTCTATACCCTACACTCTATACCCTACAGTCTACACTCTATACCCTACACTCTATACCATACACTCTACACCCTACACTCTACACCCTACACTCTACACCCTACAATCTACACCCTACACTCTACACCCTACACTCTATACCCTACACTCTATACCCTACACTATACACTCTATACCCTACACTCTACACTCTACACTGTATACCATACACTCTATGCCCCACACTCTATACCCTAAACTCTACACTCTATATCCTACACTCTACACCCTAAGCTCTATACCCTACACTCTATACCCTACACTCTACACTCTATACCCTACACTCTATACCCTACACTCTATACCATACACTCTACACCCTACACTCTACACCCTACACTCTATACCCTACACTCTATACCCTACACTCTACACTTTATACCCTACACTCTATACCCTACACTCTATACCCTGCACTCTACACCCTGCACTCTACACCCTGCACTCTACACCCAACACTCTATACCCTACACTCTACACCCTACACTCTATACCCTACACTCTACACTCTATACCCTACACTCTATAGCCTACACTCTATACCCTACACTCTATACCCTACACTCTATACCCTACACTCTACACTCTATACCCTACACTCTATACCATACACTCTATACCCTACACTCTATACCATACACTCTATACCATACACTCTATACCCTACACTCTATACCCTACACTCTATACCATACACTCTATACCCTACACTCTATACCCTACACTCTATACCCTACACTCTACACCCTACACTCTATACCCTACACTCTATACCCTACACTCTATACCCTACACTCTAAACTCTATACCCTACACTCTACACTCTACACTCTATACCCTACACTCTATAACATGCACTCTATACCCTACACTCTATACCCTACACTCTATACCCTACATTCTACACTCTATACCCTACACTCTATACCATACACTCTACACCATACACTCTATAGCATACACTCTATACCCTACACTGTACACTCTATACCCTACACTCTATACCCTACACTCTATACCCTACACTATACACTCTATACCCTACACTCTACACTTTATACCCTACTCTCTATACCCTGCACTCTATACCCTACACTCTACAACGTGCACTCTATACCCTACACTCTATACCCTACACCATACACTCTATACCCTACACTCTATACCCTACACTCTATACCCTACACTCTATACCCTACACTCTACACTCTATACCCTACACTCTATAACATACACTCTATGCACTACACTCTATACCTTACACTCTATACCCTACACTTTACATTCTACACCCTACACTCTACACTCTATTCCCTACACTCTATACCCTACACTCTATACCCAACACTCTATACCCTACACTCTATACGCTACACTCTACACTCTATACCCTACACTCTATACCCTACACTCTAATCCCTACACTCTAATCCCTACACTCTACACTCTATACCCTACACTCTATACCCTACACTCTATACCCTACACTCTACACCCTACACTCTACACCCTACACTCTAATCCCTACACTCTATACCCTACACTCTATACCCAACACTCTATACCCTACACTCTATACGCTACACTCTACACTCTATACCCTACACTCTATACCCTACACTCTATACCCAACACTCTATACCCTACACTCTATACGCTACACTCTACACTCTATACCCTACACTCTATACCCTACACTCTAATCCCTACACTCTAATCCCTACACTCTACACTCTATACCCTACACTCTATACCCTACACTCTATACCCTACACTCTACACCCTACACTCTACACCCTACACTCTACACCCTACACTCTATACCCTACACTCTATACCCTACACTCTATACCCTACACCCTACACTCTACACCCTACACTCTAAACCCTACACTCTACACTCTATACCCTACACTCTACACCCTGCACTCTGTACCCTACACTCTACACTCATTACCCTACACGCTATACCCTACACTCTATACCCTACACTCTATACCCTACACTCTACACTATATACCTTACACTCTATACCCTACACTCTATACCCTACACTCTAAACTTTATACCCTACACTCTACACTCTATACCCTACACTCTATAACATACACTCTATACCCTACACTCTATACCCTACACTCTATACCATACACTCTACAACCTACACTCTATACCATACACTCTACACTATACACTCTATAGCATACACTCTATACCCTACACTATACACTCTATACCCTACACTCTATACCCTACACTCTATACCCTACACTATACACTCTATACCCTACACTCTACACTTTATACCCTACACTCTATACCCTACACTCTATACCCTACACTCTACAACCTGCACTCTATACCCTACACTCTATTCCCTACACTCTACACTGTATACCATACACTCTATGCCCCACACTCTATACCCTAAACTCTACACTCTATACCCTACACTCTATACCCTAAGCTCTATACCATACACTCTATACCCTACACTCTACACTCTATACCCTACACTCTATACCCTACACCCTACGCTCTATAAGCTATACTCTATACCCTTCACTCTATACCCTACACTCTATAACCTACACTCTATACCCTACACTCTATACCCTACACTCTATACCCTACACTCTACACTCTATACCCTACACTCTATACCCTACACTATATACCCTGCACTCTATACCCTACACTCTACACTCTATACCATACACTCTATACCATACACTCTATACACTACACTCTATACCCTAAACTCTACACTCTATACCCTACACTCTATAACATACACTCTAAACACTACACTCTATACCTTACACTCTATACCCTACACTTTGCACTCTACACCCTACACTCTACACTCTACATTCTATACCCTACATTCTATACCCTACACTCTCTACTCCACACTCTATACCCTACACTCTATACCCTACACTCTATACCCTACACTCTACACCCTACACTCTACACTCTATAGCCTACACTCTATACCCTACACTCTATACCCTACACTCTATACCCTACACTCTATACACTACACTCTACACTTTATACCCTACACTCTATACCATACACTCTATACCCTACACTCTACAACCTGCACTCTATACCCTACACTCTATACCCTACACTCTACACTCTATACCCTACACTCTATGCCCTACACTCTTTACCCTACACTCTACACTCTACACCCTGCACTCTGTACCCTACACTCTACACTCTTTACCCTACACTCTATACCCTACATTCTATACCCTACACTCTATACCCTACACTCTAATCCCTACACTCTACACTCTATACCCTACACTCTATACCCTACACTCTATACCCTACACTCTACACCCTACACTCTACACCCTACACTCTAATCCCTACACTCTAATCCCTACACTCTAATCCCTACACCCTACACTCTATACCCCACACTCTATACCCTACACTCTATACCCTACACTCTACACTATATACTCTACACTCTATAGCCTACACTCTATACCCTACACTCTATACCCTACACTCTATACCATACACTCTATACCCTACACTCTATACCCTACGCTTTATACCCTACACCCTATACCATACACTCTATACCCTACACTCTACAACCTGCACTCTATACCCTACGCTCTATACCCTACACCCTACACTTTATACCCTACACTCTATACCCTACACTCTATACCCTACACTCTATACCCTACACTCTACACCCTACACTCTACACTCTATACCCTACACTCTACACCCTGCACTCTGTACCCTACACTCTACACTCTTTACCCTACACTCTATACCCTACACTCTATACCCTACACTCTACACTTTATACCCTACACTCTATACCATACACTCTATACCCTACACTCTACACTTTATACCCAACACTCTATACCATACACTCTATACCCTACACTCTATACCCTACACTATACACTCTATACCCTACACTCTACACTGTATACCATACACTCTATGCCCCACACTCTCTACCCTAAACTCTACACTCTATACCCTACACTCTACACCCTACACTCTATACCCTACACTCTATACCCTACACTCTATACCCTACACTCTATACCCTACACTCTACACTCTATACCCTACACTCTATACCATACACTCTACACCCTACACTCTACACCCTACACTCTACACCCTACACTCTACACCCTCCACTTTACACCCTACACTCTATACCCTACACTCTATACCCTACACTATACACTCTATACCCTACACTCTACACCCTGCACTCTGTACCCTACACTCTATACCCTACACTCTGTACCCTACACTCTATACCCTGCACTCTATACCCTACACTCTATACCCTACACTCTATACCCTACACTCTACACTCTATACCCTACACTCTATACCATACACTCTACACCCTACACTCTATACCCTACACTTTATACCCTACACCCTATACCATACACTCTATACCCTACACTCTACAACCTGCACTTTATACCCTACACTCTATACCCTACACCCTACACTTTATACCCCACACTCTATACCCTACACTCTATACCCTACACTCTATACCCTACACTCTACACCTTACACTCTACACTCTACACTCTATACCCTACACTCTACACCCTGCACTCTGTACCCTACACTCTACACTCTTTACCCTACACTCTATACCCTACACTCTATAACCTACACTATATACCCTACACTCTATACCCTACACTCTACACGTTATACCCTACACTCTATACCATACACTCTATACCCTACACTCTACACTTTATACCCTACACTCTATACCATACACTCTATACCCTACACTCTATGCCCTACACTATACACTCTATACCCTACACTCTACACTGTATACCATACACTCTATGCCCCACACTCTCTACCCTAAACTCTACACTCTATACCCTACACTCTACACCCTACACTCTATACCCTACACTCTATACCCTACACTCTATACCCTACACTCTATACCCTACAGTCTACACTCTATACCCTACACTCTATACCATACACTCTACACCCTACACTCTACACCCTACACTCTACACCCTACAATCTACACCCTACACTCTACACCCTACACTCTATACCCTACACTCTATAACCTACACTATACACTCTATACCCTACACTCTACACTCTACACTGTATACCATACACTCTATGCCCCACACTCTATACCCTAAACTCTACACTCTATATCCTACACTCTACACCCTAAGCTCTATACCCTACACTCTATACCCTACACTCTACACTCTATACCCTACACTCTATACCCTACACTTTATACCATACACTCTACACCCTACACTCTACACCCTACACTCTATACCCTACACTCTATACCCTACACTCTACACTTTATACCCTACACTCTATACCCTACACTCTATACCCTGCACTCTACACCCTGCACTCTACACCCTGCACTCTACACCCAACACTCTATACCCTACTCTCTACACCCTACACTCCATACCCTACACTCTACACTCTATACCCTACACTCTATAGCCTACACTCTATACCCTACACTCTATACCCTACACTCTATACCCTACACTCTACACTCTATACCCTACACTCTATACCATACACTCTATACCCTACACTCTATACCATACACTCTATACCATACACTCTATACCCTACACTCTATACCCTACACTCTATACCATACACTCTATACCCTACACTCTATACCCTACACTCTATACCCTACACTCTACACCCTACACTCTATACCTTACACTCTATACCCTACACTCTATACCCTACACTCTAAACTCTATACCCTACACTCTACACTCTACACTCTATACCCTACACTCTATAACATGCACTCTATACCCTACACTCTATACCCTACACTCTATACCCTACACTCTATACCCTACACTCTACACTCTATACCCTACACTCTATACCATACACTCTACACCATACACTCTATAGCATACACTCTATACCCTACACTCTACACTCTATACCCTACACTCTATACCCTACACTCTATACCCTACACTATACACTCTATACCCTACACTCTACACTTTATACCCTACTCTCTATACCCTACACTCTATACCCTACACTCTACAACGTGCACTCTATACCCTACACTCTATACCCTACACCATACACTCTATACCCTACACTCTATACCCTACACTCTATACCCTACACTCTATACCCTACACTCTACACTCTATACCCTACACTCTATAACATACACTCTATACACTATACTCTATACCTTACACTCTATACCCTACACTTTACATTCTACACCCTACACTCTACACTCTATTCCCTACACTCTATACCCTACACTCTATACCCAACACTCTATACCCTACACTCTATACCCTACACTCTACACTCTATACCCTACACTCTATACCCTACACTCTAATCCCTACACTCTAATCCCTACACTCTACACTCTATACCCTACACTCTATACCCTACACTCTATACCCTACACTCTACACCCTACACTCTACACCCTACACTCTAATCCCTACACTCTAATCCCTACACCCTACACTCTATAACCTACACTCTATACCCTACACTCTATACCCTACACTCTACACCCTACACTCTACACCCTACACTCTATACCCTACACTCTATACCCTACACTCTATACCCTACACCCTACACTCTACACCCTACACTCTACACCCTACACTCTACACTCTATACCCTACACTCTACACCCTGCACTCTGTACCCTACACTCTACACTCTTTACCCTACACTCTATACCCTACACTCTATACCCTACACTCTATACCCTACACTCTACACTATATACCTTACACTCTATACCCTACACTCTATACCCTACACTCTAAACTCTATACCCTACACTCTACACTCTATACCCTACACTCTATAACATACACTCTATACCCTACACTCTATACCCTACACTCTATACCCTACACTCTATACCATACACTCTACACCCTACACTCTATACCATACACTCTACACTATACACTCTATAGCATACACTCTATACCCTACACTATACACTATATACCCTACACTCTATACCCTACACTCTATACCCTACACTATACACTCTATACCCTACACTCTACACTTTATACCCTACACTCTATACCCTACACTCTATACTCTACACTCTACAACCTGCACTCTATACCCTACACTCTATTCCCTACACTCTACACTGTATACCATACACTCTATGCCCCACACTCTATACCCTAAACTCTACACTCTATACCCTACACTCTATACCCTAAGCTCTATACCATACACTCTATACCCTACACTCTACACTCTATACCCTACACTCTATACCCTACACTCTATACCCTACACCCTACGCTCTATAAGCTATACTCTATACCCTACACTCTATACCCTACACTCTATAACCTACACTCTATACTCTACACTTTATACCCTACACTCTATACCCTACACTCTACACTCTATACCCTACACTCTATACCCTACACTATATACCATGCACTCTATACCCTACACTCTACACTCTATACCATACACTCTATACCATACACTCTATACACTACACTCTATACCCTAAACTCTACACTCTATACCCTACACTCTATAACATACACTCTATACACTACACTCTATACCTTACACTCTATACCCTACACTTTGCACTCTACACCCTACACTCTACACTCTACATTCTATACCCTACACTCTATACCCTACACTCTCTACTCCACACTCTATACCCTACACTCTATACCCTACACTCTATACCCTACACTCTACACCCTACACTCTACACTCTATAGCCTACACTCTATACCCTACACTCTATACCCTACACTCTATACCCTACACTCTATACACTACACTCTACACTTTATATCCTACACTCTATACCATACACTCTATACCCTACACTCTACAACCTGCACTCTATACCCTACACTCTATACCCTACACTCTACACTCTATACCCTACACTCTATGCCCTACACTCTTTACCCTACACTCTACACTCTACACCCTGCACTCTGTACCCTACACTCTACACTCTTTACCCTACACTCTATACCCTACATTCTATACCCTACACTCTATACCCTACACTCTAATCCCTACACTCTACACTCTATACCCTACACTCTATACCCTACACTCTATACCCTACACTCTACACCCTACACTCTACACCCTACACTCTAATCCCTACACTCTAATCCCTACACTCTAATCCCTACACCCTACACTCTATACCCTACACTCTATACCCTACACTCTAGACCCTACACTCTACACTATATACTCTACACTCTATAGCCTACACTCTATACCCTACACTCTATACCCTACACTCTATACCCTACACTCTATACCCTACACTCTATACCCTACACTTTATACCCTACACCCTATACCATACACTCTATACCCTACACTCTACAACCTGCACTCTATACCCTACACTCTATACCCTACACCCTACACTTTATACCCTACACTCTATACCCTACACTCTATACCCTACACTCTATACCCTACACTCTACACCCTACACTCTACACTCTACACTCTATACCCTACACTCTACACCCTGCACTCTGTACCCTACACTCTACACTCTTTACCCTACACTCTATACCCTACACTCTATACCCTACACTCTATACCCTACACTCTACACTTTATACCCTACACTCTATACCATACACTCTATACCCTACACTCTACACTTTATACCCAACACTCTATACCATACACTCTATACCCTACACTCTATACCCTACACTATACACTCTATACCCTACACTCTACACAGTATACCATACACTCTATGCCCCACACTCTCTACCCTAAACTCTACACTCTATACCCTACACTCTACACCCTACACTCTATACCCTACACTCTATACCCTACACTCTATACCCTACACTCTATACCCTACACTCTACACTCTATACCCTATACTCTATACCATACACTCTACACCCTACACTCTACACCCTACACTCTACACCCTACACTCTACACCCTCCACTTTACACCCTACACTCTATACCCTACACTCTATACCCTACACTCTATACCCTACACTCTATACCCTACACTCTACACTCTATACCCTACACTCTATACCATACACTCTACACCCTACACTCTATACCATACACTCTATACCCTACACTTTACACTCTATACCCTACACTCTATACCATACACTCTACACGTTATACCCTACACTCTATACCATACACACTATACCCTACACTCTATACCCTACACTCTATACCCTACACTCTAATCCCTACACTCTAATCCCTACACTCTAATCCCTACACTCTAATCCCTACACTCTAATCCCTACACTCTATACCCTACACTCTATACTCTACACTCTACACTCTATACCCTACACTCTAAACCCTACACTCTAATCCCTACACTCTACACTCTATACCCTATACTCTATACCCTACACTCTATACCCTACACTCTACACTCTATACCCTACACTTTACATTCTACACCCTACACTCTACACTCTATTCCCTACACTCTATACCCTACACTCTATACCCTACACTCTATACCCTACACTCTATACCCTACACTCTAATCCCTACACTCTAATCCCTACACTCTACACTCTATACCCTACACTCTATACCCTACACTCTATACCCTACACTCTACACCCTACACTCTACACCCTACACTCTAATCCCTACACTCTAATCCCTACACCCTACACTCTATAACCTACACTCTATACCCTACACTCTATACCCTACACTCTACACCCTACACTCTACACCCTACACTCTATACCCTACACTCTATACCCTACACTCTATACCCTACACCCTACACTCTACACCCTACACTCTACACCCTACACTCTACACCCTACACTCTACACTCTATACCCTACACTCTACACCCTGCACTCTGTACCCTACACTCTACACTCATTACCCTACACTCTATACCCTACACTCTATACCCTACACTCTATACCCTACACTCTACACTATATACCTTACACTCTATACCCTACACTCTATACCCTACACTCTACACTCTATACCCTACACTCTATAACATACACTCTATACCCTACACTCTACACCCTACACTCTATGCCCTACACTCTATACCCTACACTATACACTCTATACCCTACACTCTACACTTTATACCCTACACTCTATACCCTACACTCTATACCCTACACTCTACACTCTATACCCTACACTCTATACCATACACTCTACACCCTACACTCTATACCATACACTCTATACCCTACACTTTACACTCTATACCCTACACTCTATACCATACACTCTACACGTTATACCCTACACTCTATACCATACACACTATACCCTACACTCTATACCCTACACTCTATACCCTACACTCTAATCCCTACACTCTAATCCCTACACTCTAATCCCTACACTCTAATCCCTACACTCTAATCCCTACACTCTATACCCTACACTCTATACTCTACACTCTACACTCTATACCCTACACTCTAAACCCTACACTCTAATCCCTACACTCTACACTCTATACCCTACACTCTATACCCTACACTCTATACCCTACACTCTACACTCTATACCCTACACTCTATACGCTACACTCTACACTCTATACCCTACACTCTATACCCTACACTCTATAAAATACACTCTATACCCTACACTCTACACTCTATACCATACACTCTATACCCTACACTCTATACCATACACTCTATACCCTACACTCCACACCCTACACTCTATACCTTACACTCTATACCCTACACTCTAAAATCTATACCCTACACTCTATACCCTACACTCTATACCCTATACCCTACACTCTATACACTACACTCTATACCATACACGCTATACTCTATACCCTACACTCTATACCATACACTCTACATCCTACACTCTACACCACTCTACACCCCACACTCTACACCCTACACCCTACACTCTATACCCTACACTCTACACCATACACTCTATACCCTATACCCTATACCCTACAATCTATACCCTACACTCTATACCCTACACTCTATACCCTACACTCTATACCCTACACTCTACACTCTATACCCTACACTCTATACCATACACTGTATACCCTACACTCTATACCCTACACTCTACACTCTATATCCTACACTCTATACCCTACACTTTACACTCTACACCCTACACTCTACATTCTATACCCTACACTCTAAACTCTACACTCTATAGCCTACACTCTATACCCTACACTCTATACCCTACACTCTACACTTTATACCCTACACTCTATACCATACACTCTATACCCTACACTCTACACTTTATACCCTACACTCTATACCATACACTCTATACCCTACACTCTATACCCTACACTATACACTCTATACCCTACACTCTACACTGTATACCATACACTCTATGCCCCACACTCTCTACCCTAAACTCTACATTCTATACCCTACACTCTACACCCTAAGCTCTATACCATACACTCTATACCCTACACTCTATACCCTACACTCTATACCCTACACTCTATACCTTACACCCTACGCTCTATACGCTACACTCTATAACCTACACTCTATACCCTACACTCTATACCCTACACTCTACACCCTACACTCTACACCCTACACTCTATACCCTACACTCTATACCCTACACTCTATACCCTACACTCTACACTCTATACCATACACTCTATAACATACAATCTATACACTACACTCTATACCCTAAACTCTACACTCTATACCCTACACTCTATAACATACACTCTATACACTACACTCTATATCTTACACTCTATACCCTACACTTTGCACTCTACACCCTACACTCTACATTCTATACCCTACACTCTATACTCCACACTCTATACCCTACACTCTATACCCTACACTCTATACCCTACACTCTACACTATATACTCTACACTCTATAGCCTACACTCTATACCCTACACTCTATACCCTACACTCTATACCCTACACTCTATACCCTACACCCTATACCATACACTCTATACCCTACACTCTACAACCTGCACTTTATGCCCTACACTCTATACCCTACACCCTACACTTTATACCCTACACTCTATACCCTACACTCTATACCCTACACTCTATACCCTACACTCTACACCCTACACTCTACACTCTACACTCTATACCCTACACTCTACACCCTGCACTCTGTACCCTACACTCTACACTCTTTACCCTACACTCTATACCCTACACACTATAACCTACACTCTATACCCTACACTCTGTACCCTATACTGTAAACTCTATACCCTACACTCTACACTCTATACCCTACACTCTATAACATACACTCTATACCCTACACTCTATACCCTACACTCTATACCCTACACTCTATACCATACACTCTATACCATACACTCTACACTCTATACCCTACACTCTATACCATACACTCTACACCATACACTCTATAGCATACACTCTATACCCTACACTCTACACTCTATACCCTACACTCTATACCCTACACTCTATACCCTACACTTTACACTCTATACCCTACACACTACACTTTATACCCTACTCTCTATACCCTACACTCTATACCCTACACTCTACAACCTGCACTCTATACCCTACACTCTATACCCTACACCTTACACTCTATACCCTACACTCTATACCCTACACTCTATACCCTACACTCTAATCCCTACACTCTACACTCTATACCCTACACTCTATACCCTACACTCTATACCCTACACTCCATACCCTACACTCTACACCCTACACTCTACACCCTACACTCTAATCCCTACACTCTAATCCCTACACTCTAATCCCTACACCCTACACTCTATACCCTACACTCTATACCCTACACTCTATACCCTACACCCTACACTCTACACCCTACACTCTACACCCTACACTCTACACTCTATTCCCTACACTCTACACCCTGCACTCTGCACTCTGTACCCTACACTCTACACTCTTTACCCTACACTCTATACCCTACATTCTATACCCTACACTCTATACCCTACACTCTAATCCCTACACTCTACACTCTATACCCAACACTCTATACCCTACACTCTATACCCTACACTCTACACCCTACACTCTACACCCTACACTCTAATCCCTACACTCTAATCCCTACACGCTAATCCCTACACCCTACACTCTATACCCTACACTCTATACCCTACACTCTATACCCTACACTCTATACCCTACACTCTACACTATATACTCTACACTCTATAGCCTACACTCTATACCCTACACTCTATACCCTACACTCTATACCCTACACTCTATACCCTACACCCTATACCATACACTCTATACCCTACACTCTACAACCTGCACTCTATACCCTACACTCTATACCCTACACCCTACACTTTATACCCTACACTCTATACCCTACACTCTATACCCTACAATCTATACCCTACACTCTACACCCTACACTCTACACTCTACACTCTATACCCTACACTCTACACCCTGCACTCTGTACCCTACACTCTACACTCTTTACCCTACACTCTATACCCTACACTCTATACCCTACACTCTATACCCTACACTCTATACCCTACACTCTACACTTTATACCCTACACTCTATACCATACACTCTATACCCTACACTTTACACTTTATACCCTACACTCCATACCATACACTCTATACCCTACACTCTATACCCTACACTATACACTCTATACCCTACACTCTACACTGTATACCATACACTCTATGCCCCACACTCTCTACCCTAAACTCTACACTCTGTACCCTACACTCTACACCCTACACTCTATACCCTACACTCTATACCCTACACTCTATACCATACACTCTATACCCTACACTCTACACTCTATACCCTACACTCTATACCATACACTCTACACCCTACACTTTACACCCTACACTCTACACCCTACACTCTATACCCTACACTTTACACCCTACACTCTATACCCTACACTCTATACCCTACACTATATACTCTATACCCTACACTCTATACCCTACACTCTATACCCTACACTCTACACCCTACACTTTACACCCTACACTCTACACCCTACACTCTACACCCTACACTTTACACCCTACACTCTACACCCTACACTCTACACCCTACACTTTACACCCTGCACACTGTACCCTACACTCTATACCCTACACTCTACACTCTGTACCCTACACTCTATACCCTACACTCTATACCCTACACTCTATACCCTACACTCTATACCCTACACTCTACACTCTATACCCTACACTCTATACCATACACTCTACACCCTACACTCTATACCATACACTCTATACCCTACACTTTACACTCTATACCCTACACTCTATACCATACACTCTACACTTTATACCCTACACTCTATACCATACACACTATACCTTACACTCTATACCCTACACTCTATACCCTACACTCTATACCCTACACTCTAATCCCTACACTCTAATCCCTACACTCTAATTCCTACACTCTAATCCCTACACTCTATACCCTACACTCTATACTCTACACTCTACACTCTATACCCTACACTCTAATCCTACACTCTAATCCCTACACTCTACACTCTATACCCTACACTCTATACCCTACACTCTATACCCTACACTCTACACTCTATACCTTACACTCTGTACCCTACACTCTACACTCTATACCCTACACTCTATACCCTACACTCTATAAAATACACTCTATACCCTACACTCTACACTCTATACCATACACTCTATACACTACACTCTATACCATACACTCTATACCCTACACTCTATACCTTACACTCCACACCCTACACTCTATACCTTACACTCTATACCCTACACTCTAAAATCTATACCCTACACTCTATACCCTACACTCTATACCCTATACCCTACACTCTATACACTACACTCTATACCATACACGCTATACTCTATACCCTACACTCTATACCATACACTCTACATCCTACACTCTACACCACTCTACACCCCACACTCTACACCCTACACCCTACACTCTATACCCTACACTCTACACCATACACTCTATACCCTATACCCTATACCCGACAATCTATACCCTACACTCTATACCCTACACTCTATACCCTACACTCTATACCCTACACTCTACACTCTATACCCTACACTCTATACCATACACTGTATACCCTACACTCTATACCCTACACTCTACACTCTATATCCTACACTCTATACCCTACACTTTACACTCTACACTCTACATTCTATACCCTACACTCTAAACTCTACACTCTATAGCCTACACTCTATACCCTACACTCTATACCCTACACTCTACACTTTATACCCTACACTCTATACCATACACTCTATACCCTACACTCTACACTTTATATCCTACACTCTATACCATACACTCTATACCCTACACTCTATACCCTACACTATACACTCTATACCCTACACTCTACACTGTATACCATACACTCTATGCCCCACACTCTCTACCCTAAACTCTACATTCTATACCCTACACTCTACACCCTAAGCTCTATACCATACACTCTATACCCTACACTCTATACCCTACACTCTATACCCTACACTCTATACCCTACACCCTACGCTCTATACGCTACACTCTATAACCTACACTCTATACCCTACACTCTATACCCTACACTCTATACCCTACACTCTATACCCTACACTCTACACTCTATACCATACACTCTATACCATACAATCTATACACTACACTCTATACCCTAAACTCTACACTCTATACCCTACACTCTATAACATACACTCTATACACTACACTCTATATCTTACACTCTATACCCTACACTTTGCACTCTACACCCTACACTCTACACTCTACATTCTATACCCTACACTCTATACTCCACACTCTATACCCTACACTCTATACCCTACACTCTACACTATATACTCTACACTCTATAGCCTACACTCTATACCCTACACTCTATACCCTACACTCTATACCCTACACTTTATACCCTACACCCTATACCATACACTCTATACCCTACACTCTACAACCTGCACTTTATACCCTACACTCTATACCCTACACCCTACACTTTATACCCTACACTCTATACCCTACACTCTATACCCTACACTCTATACCCTACACTCTACACCCTACACTCTACACTCTACACTCTATACCCTACACTCTACACCCTGCACTCTGTACCCTACACTCTACACTCTTTACCCTACACTCTATACCCTACACTCTATAACCTACACTCTATACCCTACACTCTATACCCTACACTCTACACGTTATACCCTACACTCTATACCATACACTCTATACCCTACACTCTACACTTTATACCCTACACTCTATACCATACACTCTATACCCTACACTCTATACCCTACACTATACACTCTATACCCTACACTCTACACTGTATACCATACATTCTATGCCCCACACTCTCTACCCTAAACTCTACACTCTATACCCTACACTCTACACCCTACACTCTATACCCTACACTCTATACCCTACACTCTATACCCTACACTCTACACTCTATACCCTACACTCTATACCATACACTCTACACCCTACACTCTACACCCTACACTCTAGACCCTACACTCTACACCCTACACTCTACACCCTACACTCTATACCCTACACTCTATACCCTACACTATACACTCTATACCCTACACTCTACACTCTACACTGTATACCATACACTCTATGCCCCACACTCTATACCCTAAACTCTACACTCTATATCCTACACTCTACACCCTAAGCTCTATACCCTACACTCTATACCCTACACTCTACACTCTATACCCTACACTCTATACCCTACACTCTATACCATACACTCTACACCCTACACTCTACACCCTACACTCTATACCCTACACTCTATACCCTACACTCTACACTTTATACCCTACACTCTATACCCTACACTCTATACCCTGCACTCTACACCCTGCACTCTACACCCTGCACTCTACACCCTGCACTCTACACCCAACACTCTATACCCTACACTCTACACTCTATACCCTACACTCTACACTCTATACCCTACACTCTATAGCCTACACTCTATACCCTACACTCTATACCCTGCACTCTATACCCTACACTCTACACTCTATACCCTACACTCTATACCATACACTCTATACCCTACACTCTATACCATACACTCTATACCATACACTCTATACCCTACACTCTATACCCTACACTCTATACCATACACTCTATACCCTACACTCTATACCCTACACTCTATACCCTACACTCTGCACCCTACACTCTATACCCTACACTCTATACCCTACACTCTATACCCTACACTCTAAACTCTATACCCTACACTCTACACTCTACACTCTATACCCTACACTCTATAACATGCACTCTATACCCTACACTCTATACCCTACACTCTATACCCTACATTCTATACCCTACACTCTACACTCTATACCCTACACTCTATACCATACACTCTACACCATACACTCTATAGCATACACTCTATACCCTACACTCTATACCCTACACTCTACACTCTATACCCTACACTCTACACCCTACACTCTACACTCTATACCCTACACTCTATACCCTACACTCTATAAAATACACTCTATACCCTACACTCTACACTCTATACCATACACTCTATACCCTACACTCTATACCATACACTCTATACCCTACACTCTATACCCTACACTCCACACCCTACACTCTATACCTTACACTCTATACCCTACACTCTAAAATCTATACCCTACACTCTATACCCTACACTCTATACCCTACACTCTATACACTACACTCTATACCATACACGCTATACTCTATACCCTACACTCTATACCATACACTCTACATCCTACACTCTACACCACTCTACACCCCACACTCTACACCCTACACCCTACACTCTATACCCTACACTCTACACCATACACTCTATACCCTATACCCTACAATCTATACCCTACACTCTATACCCTACACTCTATACCCTACACTCTATACCCTACACTCTACACTCTATACCCTACACTCTATACCATACACTGTATACCCTACACTCTATACCCTACACTCTACACTCTATATCCTACACTCTATACCCTACACTTTACACTCTACACCCTACACTCTACATTCTATACCCTACACTCTAAACTCTACACTCTATAGCCTACACTCTATACCCTACACTCTATACCCTACACTCTACACTTTATACCCTACACTCTATACCATACACTCTATACCCTACACTCTACACTTTATAGAAACAGGAACACATGGGCTACTTGCACAGTGAACAAGTCTGTATGATCATGTTCACACACCACCAAGAAACCTGAAGACACAAAAGAGAATAGTAAAACCAAAAACACTCAGTTTGAAAAAATGTTGCAGTAATCTGCAAGTGCTAGTAAAAGATGTAAAAAACAGGGTATTTGGTTGATACGTTTTTTGCAAAAAATGTATACTAAGCTGCTCTACCAATCTTCACGGTATACCCTTATCAGAGCAGTCCTAACTAATGTATGCAATCCCTATCTGATGTATTTAAAAACCTGATCATCTGTATATAACCTGTGTGAACAGGGTTCAGAAAGGAAAAATCCATGTGTGCATACAGGGTAGAACAGCTTTTGTGCAGATAGCCCAAGAGGAGTGGTGGAACTCCCCAGTCTTGTAGACACAAGAGAACAATTATGGAAACAGGAACACATGGGCTACTTGCACAGTGAACAAGTCTGTATGATCATGTTCACACACCACCAAGAAACCTGAAGACACAAAAGAGAATAGTAAAACCAAAAACACTCAGTTTGAAAAAATGTTGCAGTAATCTGCAAGTGCTAGTAAAAGATGTAAAAAACAGGGTATTTGGTTGATACGTTTTTTGCAAAAAATGTATACTAAGCTGCTCTACCAATCTTCACGGTATACCCTTATCAGAGCAGTCCTAACTAATGTATGCAATCCCTATCTGATGTATTTAAAAACCTGATCATCTGTATATAACCTGTGTGAACAGGGTTCAGAAAGGAAAAATCCATGTGTGCATACAGGGTAGAACAGCTTTTGTGCAGATAGCCCAAGAGGAGTGGTGGAACTCCCCAGTCTTGTAGACACAAGAGAACAATTATGGAAACAGGAACACATGGGCTACTTGCACAGTGAACAAGTCTGTATGATCATGTTCACACACCACCAAGAAACCTGAAGACACAAAAGAGAATAGTAAAACCAAAAACACTCAGTTTGAAAAAATGTTGCAGTAATCTGCAAGTGCTAGTAAAAGATGTAAAAAACAGGGTATTTGGTTGATACGTTTTTTGCAAAAAATGTATACTAAGCTGCTCTACCAATCTTCACGGTATACCCTTATCAGAGCAGTCCTAACTAATGTATGCAATCCCTATCTGATGTATTTAAAAACCTGATCATCTGTATATAACCTGTGTGAACAGGGTTCAGAAAGGAAAAATCCATGTGTGCATACAGGGTAGAACAGCTTTTGTGCAGATAGCCCAAGAGGAGTGGTGGAACTCCCCAGTCTTGTAGACACAAGAGAACAATTATGGAAACAGGAACACATGGGCTACTTGCACAGTGAACAAGTCTGTATGATCATGTTCACACACCACCAAGAAACCTGAAGACACAAAAGAGAATAGTAAAACCAAAAACACTCAGTTTGAAAAAATGTTGCAGTAATCTGCAAGTGCTAGTAAAAGATGTAAAAAACAGGGTATTTGGTTGATACGTTTTTTGCAAAAAATGTATACTAAGCTGCTCTACCAATCTTCACGGTATACCCTTATCAGAGCAGTCCTAACTAATGTATGCAATCCCTATCTGATGTATTTAAAAACCTGATCATCTGTATATAACCTGTGTGAACAGGGTTCAGAAAGGAAAAATCCATGTGTGCATACAGGGTAGAACAGCTTTTGTGCAGATAGCCCAAGAGGAGTGGTGGAACTCCCCAGTCTTGTAGACACAAGAGAACAATTATGGAAACAGGAACACATGGGCTACTTGCACAGTGAACAAGTCTGTATGATCATGTTCACACACCACCAAGAAACCTGAAGACACAAAAGAGAATAGTAAAACCAAAAACACTCAGTTTGAAAAAATGTTGCAGTAATCTGCAAGTGCTAGTAAAAGATGTAAAAAACAGGGTATTTGGTTGATACGTTTTTTGCAAAAAATGTATACTAAGCTGCTCTACCAATCTTCACGGTATACCCTTATCAGAGCAGTCCTAACTAATGTATGCAATCCCTATCTGATGTATTTAAAAACCTGATCATCTGTATATAACCTGTGTGAACAGGGTTCAGAAAGGAAAAATCCATGTGTGCATACAGGGTAGAACAGCTTTTGTGCAGATAGCCCAAGAGGAGTGGTGGAACTCCCCAGTCTTGTAGACACAAGAGAACAATTATGGAAACAGGAACACATGGGCTACTTGCACAGTGAACAAGTCTGTATGATCATGTTCACACACCACCAAGAAACCTGAAGACACAAAAGAGAATAGTAAAACCAAAAACACTCAGTTTGAAAAAATGTTGCAGTAATCTGCAAGTGCTAGTAAAAGATGTAAAAAACTGGGTATTTGGTTGATACGTTTTTTGCAAAAAATGTATACTAAGCTGCTCTACCAATCTTCACGGTATACCCTTATCAGAGCAGTCCTAACTAATGTATGCAATCCCTATCTGATGTATTTAAAAACCTGATCATCTGTATATAACCTGTGTGAACAGGGTTCAGAAAGGAAAAATCCATGTGTGCATACAGGGTAGAACAGCTTTTGTGCAGATAGCCCAAGAGGAGTGGTGGAACTCCCCAGTCTTGTAGACACAAGAGAACAATTATGGAAACAGGAACACATGGGCTACTTGCACAGTGAACAAGTCTGTATGATCATGTTCACACACCACCAAGAAACCTGAAGACACAAAAGAGAATAGTAAAACCAAAAACACTCAGTTTGAAAAAATGTTGCAGTAATCTGCAAGTGCTAGTAAAAGATGTAAAAAACAGGGTATTTGGTTGATACGTTTTTTGCAAAAAATGTATACTAAGCTGCTCTACCAATCTTCACGGTATACCCTTATCAGAGCAGTCCTAACTAATGTATGCAATCCCTATCTGATGTATTTAAAAACCTGATCATCTGTATATAACCTGTGTGAACAGGGTTCAGAAAGGAAAAATCCATGTGTGCATACAGGCAGGGGCTGACTGGCAAATTTTAGCCTGGGGGGCAAACACAAAGCACTGGCCCAGGAGTGGTGGTCCATCTTTATGTTAAGGAGTCTAAAGGTACCGTCACACTAGACGATATCGCTAGCGATCCGTGACGTTGCAGCGTCCTCGCTAGCGATATCGTCCAGTGTGACAGGCAGCAGCGATCAGGCCCCTGCTGTGCTGTCGCTGGTCGGGGAAGAAAGTCCAGAACTTTATTTCGTCGCTGGACTCCCCGCAGACATCGCTGAATCGGTTTGTGTGACACCGATTCAGCGATGTCTTCACTGGTAACCAGGGTAAACATCGGGTAACTAAGTGCAGGGCCGCGCTTAGTAACCCGATGTTTACCCTGGTTACCAGCGTAAAAAAACAAACAGTACATACTTACATTCAGCTGTCTGTCCCTTGCCGTCTGCTTCCTGCACTGACTGCTGGCCGCAAAGTGAAAGTGAAAGCACAGCACAGCGGTGAGTCACACAGCGGTGACTCACCGCTGTGGCTGTGCTCTGCTTTCACTTTACGGCCAGCAGTCAGTGCAGGAAGCAGACGGCAAGGGACAGACAGCTGAATGTAAGTATGTACTGTTTGTTTTTTTACGCTGGTAACCAGGGTAAACATCGGGTTACTAAGCGCGGCCCTGCGCTTAGTTACCCGATGTTTACCCTGGTTACCGGGGACCTCGGGATCGTTGGTCGCTGGAGAGCTGTCTGTGTGACAGCTCTCCAGCGACCAAACAGCGACGCTGCAGCGATCTGGATTGTTGTCGGTATCGCTGCAGCGTCGCTAAGTGTGACGGTACCTTAAGGTCTCACATACCATTCAGCATGAGTATTGCACATCCGAGGTGCTACTGATAAGAAACCATTTCATACATACTAAACTTAAATGGCCTTTTTAGTAGAGTTGAGCGAACTTTTCAGTTCCGATTATGATCAGCGGCAAATATTGTATTTGCAATATTCTCCGACCGTCATTGGAGCCAATGGGCGTAGAAATAACCGAATATGTTGTTCCACTATGGAGGGCTGGCCCTGAACAGGCAGGGGGCCCACTCGCTGTCGGGGACACTGGCGCGCTATAGTGCCGGCCCCCGCGAGTGGACCCCCCGCCTGCTCCGGGCTCCGACACTTGCAATACTTACCTCTCCCAGTTCCAGCGCTGCAGTGTCTTCCATCCTCTGTGACGTTCAGGTCAGAGGGCGCAATGACGTCACCAGTGCGCGCCCTCTGACTGAGCAGTCGCTGCACAGAGAGCAGGAAGACGCCGACGCTGAGGAGTCCAGAGCAGAGCAGCGACAAGCAACAAGAGGTGAGTATTTCATTTCTTTAATATTTGGAGCAATATATGGGGACCATCAGAAGGGGCCCATATATGGAGCATTATATGGGGCTAATTCTATATGGAGCATCTTACGGGGCCAATAATATAGGGAGCATCTTATGAAGCCAATTCTATAGGGAGCATTATATGGGGCCAATTCAATATGGAGCAGTATATGGGGCCAATAATATATGAAGCATCTTATGGGACTAATTATATATGGAGCATTTTATATGGCCAATTATATATGGAGCATTATATGGGGCCAATTATTTTTGGAGCATTATATGGGACCCATTCTGTATGGAGTATTATATGGGACCCATTCTGTAAGGAGTATTATATGGGCCCATTCTGTATGGAGTATTATATGGGACCCTTTTGTAAGGAGTATTATATGGGCCCATTCTGTATGGAGCAATATATGGGACTCAGTATACTGTATGGGGCCGATAATATACTGTATGGAGCATTATATGAGGCCCATTATATATGGAGCAATAGATGGGGCCCATCATATACTGTGTGGAGAATTATATGTGGCTCACTATACTGTATGGAGTATTATACGGGGTCAATTCCGTATGGAGCAATATATGCGGCTCATTATGTATGGAGCACTCTGTGGTGCCCATTATACTGTATGGAGCATTATATAGTGAGCATGGTATCTTGGGCGTGCTCATAGATTATGTTTGTGTCCCCATAGCTGCATGATTTGCGGCTGTTAGACAACCTAAACACATGCAGGAGTTGCCTGTTTGTTAGGGAATCCCCACATGTATTCAGGCTGTCTAGCAGCCGCAAAAAAATGCAGCTACGTGGACACAAACATAATCTACGAGCATGCCCAAGATACTCAGAGACCACCCGAGCATGTTCGCTCATCACTACTCTCTAGCTATCTAATCTCTAAGGGTATGTTTCCACTGTCCAGATTTCTTCAGTTTTTGCTGCGGATTGGACGCTGCGTACAGCAGCAGCGTCCAATCTGGAGTGTCCAGATGTTACAGCATAGTGGAGGGGATTTCATGAATACGTGCAGGGCTGCATCCGGCGGCCCTGCATAACCGGACATGCGGCGCGTCTTTATAGACCGCAGCATGTCTATTTATCTTGCGGAGACGCTCAGTCTCCGCAAGATAAATAACACAGTCTATGAATACGATGAGGTGATTCCGCATTTGTTCAATGAACACATCCGGAATTACCGTGCGTACAACAGTGGGCGGCGCTTTGGGTGGAGTGGGGTCCCCGCTGCGACCAAAGGGCAGGGATTCCTGACTGCGCAAACATAGCCTGACTGCAGAAAAACACTCTTAACCTACAGCTATGGGAATTATCTGCATATTAATAGTGTTACTAATCTGCCCAGTGCCCACACTTAGGCTACTTTCACACATACGGTAAGTTTTTTGCCGTCAGGCACAATCCGGAGAATTTTGAAAAAAACGAATCTGGCAACAATTGCCACCGGATCAGTTTTTTTCTCATACACTTTTATTAGTGATGGATTGCGACGGATGGCTTAGGATGCCGGATCACCTAGAAGGATCCGGCAAAAAAAAAAACAGATCTGTCTCATCAGTTTTTCACAATTTGCGACAGATCCATTTTTTTCAACAGTTGACGGATTGTGCCTGAAAGCAAACACCTGATGTGTGAAAGTTGCCTCAGCCGAACACTGTGTGGGAGAAAATTATTTTTTTTCCCCTCCAGCGTTCGGGTTTCAGTCACAGGGTGGGAGAAGCGCCGGCGCGGGTTCAGTCACCGCTCTGAGTATACAGAGTGATGGCTCAGGTCACCACGTACACTCATACTCATGTCACAACGTATACACTCATACACACACAGGTCACCACGTACACACTCATGTCACAACATATACACTCATACACACTCAGGTCACCACGTACACACTCATGTCACAACGTACACACTCATACACACAGATCACCACGTACACACTCATGTCACAACGTATACACTCATACACACTCAGGTCACCACGTACACACTCATGTCACAACGTACACACTCATACACACACAGATCACCACGTACACACTCATGTCACAACGTATACACTCATACACACTCAGGTCACCACGTACACACTCATATCACAACGTACACACTCATACACACAGGTCACCACGTACACACTCATGTCACAACGTACACACTCATACACACACAGATCACCATGTACACACTCATGTCACAACGTACACACTCATACACACACAGATCACCACATACACACTCATGTCACAACGTATACACTCATACACACTCAGGTCACCACGTACACTCATACACACACAGGTCTCCATGTACACACTCATGTCACAACATACAAACTCATACACACACAGGTCACCACGTACACACTCATGTCACAACGTACACATACAGATCACCACATACACACACAGGTCACCACGTACACACTCATGTCCCAAAGTACACACTCATACACACACAGGTCACCACGTACACACTCATGTCACAACGTACACATACAGATCACCACATACACACACAGGTCACCACGTACACACTCATGTCACAACGTACAGACTCATAAACACACAGGTCACCACGTACACACTCATGTCCCAAAGTACACACTCATACACACACAGGTCACCACGTACACTCATACACACTCAGGTCACCACGTACACACTCATGTCACAACGTATACACTCATACACACACAGGTCACCACGTACACACTCATGTCACAATGTATACACTCATACACACACAGGTCACCACGTACACACTCAGGTCACAACGTACACACACACAGATCACCACGTACACACTCATACACACACAGGTCACCACGTACACACTCATGTCACCACGTATACACTCATACACACACAGGTCACCACGTACACACTCAGGTCACCGCATACACACACAGGTCACCACGTACCCACTCATACACACACAAGTCACCATGTACCCACTCATGTCACCATATATACACAGATACATATGTCACCACATACACACTCGTGTCACTATGTACACACTCATACACACACAGGTCACCATGCACACACTCCGGTCACCGCATACACACACAGGTCACCACGTACCCACTCATACACACACAGGTCACCATGTACACACACAGGTCACCATGTACACACACAGGTCACCATGCACACACTCATACATACGTCCCCACGTACACATTCACACCCACATCACCACATACACACTCATGTCACTATGTACACACTCATCCACACAGGTCACCACGCACACATATCACCACGTACACGGTTGCAAATATACACAGTTCGCACACACAGACGCAAATGTACACATATCACCACATATACTCACACATTTTACCACATATACACGCATGTACAAATACACGTCACCATGCACACAAACATACAAAGGAATACACTGAATTGTGGACTTGAGACTGCATTTAATCACACAGAATGAGACATACAGAAAATTCCACTCCTGTTTCTGCCTGCCCCACAGATATGTACCCCAACAGCTCCCCTCGAGCTGAGTTTCAATCATGCATCCCCCAAACAACTAAGAATCAAAGAGACACCTTACCAGAAGCCTCCATGATTGCCTGCAGCTACTCACACTTCTGCATGAAGGTTTTTACACATGGTGTGTGGGGCAGCCGGCGCCTCCTCAGCAGAGCTGCACGGTCGGTCTGGTTCCTGCTCTCCGATTGGTAAGGGAGCACACACTGAGGGAGCAGGAAAAATACAGTACAGCCTCTAGGGACGGCTTCTCCACCAATCAGAGAGCTGGAAGGACATTGCACCCTTGAGTGACCTCTGCTCCACCAATCAGCATGATGCTGCTTGTTGGGAAGAGCAAATAAAGGGACAGTGCGGCTTCTAAAGTAATATTTGGCTGAACGGCCCAAAGCTGCAACTAGGAGACCAGCCCAGGGGGCAATTGCCCCTCTGCCCCATGGCCCAGCCCGCCCCTGCATACAGGGTAGAACAGCTTTTGTGCAGATAGCCCAAGAGGAGTGGTGGAACTCCCCAGTCTTGTAGACACAAGAGAACAATTATGGAAACAGGAACACATGGGCTACTTGCACAGTGAACAAGTCTGTATGATCATGTTCACACACCACCAAGAAACCTGAAGACACAAAAGAGAATAGTAAAACCAAAAACACTCAGTTTGAAAAAATGTTGCAGTAATCTGCAAGTGCTAGTAAAAGATGTAAAAAACAGGGTATTTGGTTGATACGTTTTTGCAAAAAATGTATACTAAGCTGCTCTACCAATCTTCACGGTATACCCTTATCAGAGCAGTCCTAACTAATGTATGCAATCCCTATCTGATGTATTTAAAAACCTGATCATCTGTATATAACCTGTGTGAACAGGGTTCAGAAAGGAAAAATCCATGTGTGCATACAGGGTAGAACAGCTTTTGTGCAGATAGCCCAAGAGGAGTGGTGGAACTCCCCAGTCTTGTAGACACAAGAGAACAATTATGGAAACAGGAACACATGGGCTACTTGCACAGTGAACAAGTCTGTATGATCATGTTCACACACCACCAAGAAACCTGAAGACACAAAAGAGAATAGTAAAACCAAAAACACTCAGTTTGAAAAAATGTTGCAGTAATCTGCAAGTGCTAGTAAAAGATGTAAAAAACAGGGTATTTGGTTGATACGTTTTTTGCAAAAAATGTATACTAAGCTGCTCTACCAATCTTCACGGTATACCCTTATCAGAGCAGTCCTAACTAATGTATGCAATCCCTATCTGATGTATTTAAAAACCTGATCATCTGTATATAACCTGTGTGAACAGGGTTCAGAAAGGAAAAATCCATGTGTGCATACAGGGTAGAACAGCTTTTGTGCAGATAGCCCAAGAGGAGTGGTGGAACTCCCCAGTCTTGTAGACACAAGAGAACAATTATGGAAACAGGAACACATGGGCTACTTGCACAGTGAACAAGTCTGTATGATCATGTTCACACACCACCAAGAAACCTGAAGACACAAAAGAGAATAGTAAAACCAAAAACACTCAGTTTGAAAAAATGTTGCAGTAATCTGCAAGTGCTAGTAAAAGATGTAAAAAACAGGGTATTTGGTTGATACGTTTTTTGCAAAAAATGTATACTAAGCTGCTCTACCAATCTTCACGGTATACCCTTATCAGAGCAGTCCTAACTAATGTATGCAATCCCTATCTGATGTATTTAAAAACCTGATCATCTGTATATAACCTGTGTGAACAGGGTTCAGAAAGGAAAAATCCATGTGTGCATACAGGGTAGAACAGCTTTTGTGCAGATAGCCCAAGAGGAGTGGTGGAACTCCCCAGTCTTGTAGACACAAGAGAACAATTATGGAAACAGGAACACATGGGCTACTTGCACAGTGAACAAGTCTGTATGATCATGTTCACACACCACCAAGAAACCTGAAGACACAAAAGAGAATAGTAAAACCAAAAACACTCAGTTTGAAAAAATGTTGCAGTAATCTGCAAGTGCTAGTAAAAGATGTAAAAAACAGGGTATTTGGTTGATACGTTTTTTGCAAAAAATGTATACTAAGCTGCTCTACCAATCTTCACGGTATACCCTTATCAGAGCAGTCCTAACTAATGTATGCAATCCCTATCTGATGTATTTAAAAACCTGATCATCTGTATATAACCTGTGTGAACAGGGTTCAGAAAGGAAAAATCCATGTGTGCATACAGGGTAGAACAGCTTTTGTGCAGATAGCCCAAGAGGAGTGGTGGAACTCCCCAGTCTTGTAGACACAAGAGAACAATTATGGAAACAGGAACACATGGGCTACTTGCACAGTGAACAAGTCTGTATGATCATGTTCACACACCACCAAGAAACCTGAAGACACAAAAGAGAATAGTAAAACCAAAAACACTCAGTTTGAAAAAATGTTGCAGTAATCTGCAAGTGCTAGTAAAAGATGTAAAAAACAGGGTATTTGGTTGATACGTTTTTTGCAAAAAATGTATACTAAGCTGCTCTACCAATCTTCACGGTATACCCTTATCAGAGCAGTCCTAACTAATGTATGCAATCCCTATCTGATGTATTTAAAAACCTGATCATCTGTATATAACCTGTGTGAACAGGGTTCAGAAAGGAAAAATCCATGTGTGCATACAGGGTAGAACAGCTTTTGTGCAGATAGCCCAAGAGGAGTGGTGGAACTCCCCAGTCTTGTAGACACAAGAGAACAATTATGGAAACAGGAACACATGGGCTACTTGCACAGTGAACAAGTCTGTATGATCATGTTCACACACCACCAAGAAACCTGAAGACACAAAAGAGAATAGTAAAACCAAAAACACTCAGTTTGAAAAAATGTTGCAGTAATCTGGAGTTCCACCACTCCTCTTGGGCTATCTGCACAAAAGCTGTTCTACCCTGTATGCACACATGGATTTTTCCTTTCTGAACCCTGTTCACACAGGTTATATACAGATGATCAGGTTTTTAAATACATCAGATAGGGATTGCATACATTAGTTAGGACTGCTCTGATAAGGGTATACCGTGAAGATTGGTAGAGCAGCTTAGTATACATTTTTTGCAAAAAACGTATCAACCAAATACCCTGTTTTTTACATCTTTTACTAGCACTTGCAGATTACTGCAACATTTTTTCAAACTGAGTGTTTTTGGTTTTACTATTCTCTTTTGTGTCTTCAGGTTTCTTGGTGGTGTGTGAACATGATCATACAGACTTGTTCACTGTGCAAGTAGCCCATGTGTTCCTGTTTCCATAATTGTTCTCTTGTGTCTACAAGACTGGGGAGTTCCACCACTCCTCTTGGGCTATCTGCACAAAAGCTGTTCTACCCTGTATGCACACATGGATTTTTCCTTTCTGAACCCTGTTCACACAGGTTATATACAGATGATCAGGTTTTTAAATACATCAGATAGGGATTGCATACATTAGTTAGGACTGCTCTGATAAGGGTATACCGTGAAGATTGGTAGAGCAGCTTAGTATACATTTTTTGCAAAAAACGTATCAACCAAATACCCTGTTTTTTACATCTTTTACTAGCACTTGCAGATTACTGCAACATTTTTTCAAACTGAGTGTTTTTGGTTTTACTATTCTCTTTTGTGTCTTCAGGTTTCTTGGTGGTGTGTGAACATGATCATACAGACTTGTTCACTGTGCAAGTAGCCCATGTGTTCCTGTTTCCATAATTGTTCTCTTGTGTCTACAAGACTGGGGAGTTCCACCACTCCTCTTGGGCTATCTGCACAAAAGCTGTTCTACCCTGTATGCACACATGGATTTTTCCTTTCTGAACCCTGTTCACACAGGTTATATACAGATGATCAGGTTTTTAAATACATCAGATAGGGATTGCATACATTAGTTAGGACTGCTCTGATAAGGGTATACCGTGAAGATTGGTAGAGCAGCTTAGTATACATTTTTTGCAAAAAACGTATCAACCAAATACCCTGTTTTTTACATCTTTTACTAGCACTTGCAGATTACTGCAACATTTTTTCAAACTGAGTGTTTTTGGTTTTACTATTCTCTTTTGTGTCTTCAGGTTTCTTGGTGGTGTGTGAACATGATCATACAGACTTGTTCACTGTGCAAGTAGCCCATGTGTTCCTGTTTCCATAATTGTTCTCTTGTGTCTACAAGACTGGGGAGTTCCACCACTCCTCTTGGGCTATCTGCACAAAAGCTGTTCTACCCTGTATGCACACATGGATTTTTCCTTTCTGAACCCTGTTCACACAGGTTATATACAGATGATCAGGTTTTTAAATACATCAGATAGGGATTGCATACATTAGTTAGGACTGCTCTGATAAGGGTATACCGTGAAGATTGGTAGAGCAGCTTAGTATACATTTTTTGCAAAAAACGTATCAACCAAATACCCTGTTTTTTACATCTTTTACTAGCACTTGCAGATTACTGCAACATTTTTTCAAACTGAGTGTTTTTGGTTTTACTATTCTCTTTTGTGTCTTCAGGTTTCTTGGTGGTGTGTGAACATGATCATACAGACTTGTTCACTGTGCAAGTAGCCCATGTGTTCCTGTTTCCATAATTGTTCTCTTGTGTCTACAAGACTGGGGAGTTCCACCACTCCTCTTGGGCTATCTGCACAAAAGCTGTTCTACCCTGTATGCACACATGGATTTTTCCTTTCTGAACCCTGTTCACACAGGTTATATACAGATGATCAGGTTTTTAAATACATCAGATAGGGATTGCATACATTAGTTAGGACTGCTCTGATAAGGGTATACCGTGAAGATTGGTAGAGCAGCTTAGTATACATTTTTTGCAAAAAACGTATCAACCAAATACCCTGTTTTTTACATCTTTTACTAGCACTTGCAGATTACTGCAACATTTTTTCAAACTGAGTGTTTTTGGTTTTACTATTCTCTTTTGTGTCTTCAGGTTTCTTGGTGGTGTGTGAACATGATCATACAGACTTGTTCACTGTGCAAGTAGCCCATGTGTTCCTGTTTCCATAATTGTTCTCTTGTGTCTACAAGACTGGGGAGTTCCACCACTCCTCTTGGGCTATCTGCACAAAAGCTGTTCTACCCTGTATGCACACATGGATTTTTCCTTTCTGAACCCTGTTCACACAGGTTATATACAGATGATCAGGTTTTTAAATACATCAGATAGGGATTGCATACATTAGTTAGGACTGCTCTGATAAGGGTATACCGTGAAGATTGGTAGAGCAGCTTAGTATACATTTTTTGCAAAAAACGTATCAACCAAATACCCTGTTTTTTACATCTTTTACTAGCACTTGCAGATTACTGCAACATTTTTTCAAACTGAGTGTTTTTGGTTTTACTATTCTCTTTTGTGTCTTCAGGTTTCTTGGTGGTGTGTGAACATGATCATACAGACTTGTTCACTGTGCAAGTAGCCCATGTGTTCCTGTTTCCATAATTGTTCTCTTGTGTCTACAAGACTGGGGAGTTCCACCACTCCTCTTGGGCTATCTGCACAAAAGCTGTTCTACCCTGTATGCACACATGGATTTTTCCTTTCTGAACCCTGTTCACACAGGTTATATACAGATGATCAGGTTTTAAAATACATCAGATAGGGATTGCATACATTAGTTAGGACTGCTCTGATAAGGGTATACCGTGAAGATTGGTAGAGCAGCTTAGTATACATTTTTTGCAAAAAACGTATCAACCAAATACCCTGTTTTTTACATCTTTTACTAGCACTTGCAGATTACTGCAACATTTTTTCAAACTGAGTGTTTTTGGTTTTACTATTCTCTTTTGTGTCTTCACTCTACACTTTATACCCTACACTCTATACCATACACTCTATACCCTACACTCTATACCCTACACTATACACTCTATACCCTACACTTTACACTGTATACCATACACTCTATGCCCCACACTCTCTACCCTAAACTCTACATTCTATACCCTACACTCTACACCCTAAGCTCTATACCATACACTCTATACCCTACACTCTATACCCTACACTCTATACCCTACACTCTATACCCTACACCCTACGCTCTATACGCTACACTCTATAACCTACACTCTATACCCTACACTCTATACCCTACACTCTACACCCTACACTCTACACGCTACACTCTATACCCTACACTCTATACCCTACACTCTATACCCTACACTCTACACTCTATACCATACACTCTATACCATACAATCTATACACTACACTCTATACCCTAAACTCTACACACTATACCCTACACTCTATAACATACACTCTATACACTACACTCTATATCTTACACTCTATACCCTACACTTTGCACTCTACACCCTACACTCTACACTCTACATTCTATACCCTACACTCTATACTCCACACTCTATACCCTACACTCTATACCCTACACTCTATACCGTACACCCTACACTATATACTCTACACTCTATAGCCTACACTCTATACCCTACACTCTATACCCTACACTCTATACCCTACACTCTATACCCTACACTTTATATCCTACACCCTATACCATACACTCTATACCCTACACTCTACAACCTGCACTTTATACCCTACACTCTATACCCTACACCCTACACTTTATACCCTACACTCTATACCCTACACTCTATACCCTACACTCTATACCCTACACTCTACACCCTACACTCTACACTCTACACTCTATACCCTACACTCTACACCCTGCACTCTGTACCCTACACTCTACACTCTTTACCCTACACTCTATACCCTACACTCTATAACCTACACTCTATACCCTACACTCTATACCCTACACTCTACACGTTATACCCTACACTCTATACCATACACTCTATACCCTACACTCTACACTTTATACCCTACACTCTATACCATACACTCTATACCCTACACTCTATACCCTACACTATACACTCTATACCCTACACTCTACACTGTATACCATACACTCTATGCCCCACACTCTCTACCCTAAACTCTACACTCTATACCCTACACTCTACACCCTACACTCTATACCCTACACTCTATACCCTACACTCTATACCCTACACTCTATACCCTACACTCTATACCCTACACTCTATACCATACACTCTACACCCTACACTCTATACCCTACACTCTACACCCTACACTCTATACCCTACACTCTATACCCTTCACTATACACTCTATACCCTACACTCTACACTCTACACTGTATACCATACACTCTATGCCCCACACTCTATACCCTAAACTCTACATTCTATATCCTACACTCTACACCCTAAGCTCTATACCCTACACTCTATACCCTACACTCTACACTCTATACCCTACACTCTATACCCTACACTCTATACCATACACTCTACACCCTACACTCTACACCCTACACTCTATACCCTACACTCTATACCCTACACTCTACACTTTATACCCTACACTCTATACCCTACACTCTATACCCTGCACTCTACACCCTGCACTCTACACCCTGCACTCTACACCCAACACTCTATACCCTACACTCTACACCCTACACTCTATACCCTACACTCTACACTTTATACCCTACACTCTATAGCCTACACTCTATACCCTACACTCTATACCCTACACTCTATACCCTACACTCTACACTCTATACCCTACACTCTATACCATACACTCTATACCCTACACTCTATACCATACACTCTATACCATACACTCTATACCCTACACTCTATACCCTACACTCTATACCCTACACTCTATACCATACACTCTATACCCTACACTCTATACCCTACAATCTATACCCTACACTCTACACCCTACACTCTATACCCTACACTCTATACCCTAAACTCTATACCCTACACTCTAAACTCTATACCCTACACTCTACACTCTACACTCTATACCCTACACTCTATAACATGCACTCTATACCCTACACTCTATACCCTACACTCTATACCCTACACTCTATACCCTACACTCTATACCCTACACTCTACACTCTATACCCTACACTCTATACCATACACTCTACACCATACACTCTATAGCATACACTCTATACCCTACACTCTACACTCTATACCCTACACTCTATACCCTACACTCTATACCCTACACTATACACTCTATACCCTACACTCTACACTTTATACCCTACTCTCTATACCCTACACTCTATACCCTACACTCTACAACGTGCACTCTATACCCTACACTCTATACCCTACACCCTACACTCTATACCCTACACTCTATACCCTACACTCTATACCCTACACTCTATACCCTACACTCTACACTCTATTCCCTACACTCTATAACATACACTCTATACACTACACTCTATACCTTACACTCTATACCCTACACTTTACATTCTACACCCTACACTCTACACTCTATTCCCTACACTCTATACCTTACACTCTATACCCTACACTCTATACCCTACACTCTACACTCTATACCCTACACTCTATACCCTACACTCTAATCCCTACACTCTAATCCCTACACTCTACACTCTATACCCTACACTATATACCCTACACTCTATACCCTACACTCTACACCCTACACTCTACACCCTACACTCTAATCCCTACACTCTAATCCCTACACCCTACACTCTATAACCTACACTCTATACCCTACACTCTATACCCTACACTCTACACCCTACACTCTACACCCTACACTCTATACCCTACACTCTATACCCTACACTCTATACCCTACACCCTACACTCTACACCCTACACTCTACACTCTACACTCTACACTCTATACCCTACACTCTACACCCTGCACTCTGTACCCTACACTCTACACTCTTTACCCTACACTCTATACCCTACACTCTATACCCTACACTCTATACCCTACACTCTACAATACATACCTTACACTCTATACCCTACACTCTATACCCTACACTCTAAACTCTATACCCTACACTCTACACTCTATACCCTACACTCTATAACATACACTCTATACCCTACACTCTATACCCTACACTCTATACCCTACACTCTATACCATACACTCTACACCCTACACTCTATACCATACACTCTACACCATACACTCTATAGCATACACTCTATACCCTACACTATACACTCTATACCCTACACTCTATACCCTACACTCTATACCCTACACTATACACTCTATACCCTACACTCTACACTTTATACCCTACACTCTATACCCTACACTCTATACCCTACACTCTACAACGTGCACTCTATACCCTACACTCTATACCCTACACTCTACACTCTATACCCTACACTCTATACCCTACACTCTATACCCTACACTCTACACTGTATACCATACACTCTATGCCCCACACTCTATACCCTAAACTCTACACTCTATACCCTACACTCTATACCCTAAGCTCTATACCATACACTCTATACCCTACACTCTACACTCTATACCCTACACTCTATACCCTACACTCTATACCCTACACTCTATACCCTACACCCTACGCTCTATAAGCTATACTCTATACCCTACACTCTATAACCTACACTCTATACCCTACACTCTATACCCTACACTCTATACCCTACACTCTATACCCTACACTCTACACTCTATACCCTACACTCTATACCCTACACTCTATACCCTACACTCTATACCCTACACTCTACACTCTATACCATACACTCTATACCATACACTCTATACACTACACTCTATACCCTAAACTCTACACTCTATACCCTACACTCTATAACATACACTCTATACACTACACTCTATACCTTACACTCTATACCCTACACTTTGCACTCTACACCCTACACTCTACACTCTACATTCTATACCCTACACTCTATACCCTACACTCTCTACTCCACACTCTATACCCTACACTCTATACCCTACACTCTATACCCTACACTCTACACCCTACACTCTACACTCTATAGCCTACACTCTATACCCTACACTCTATACCCTACACTCTATACCCTACACTCTATACACTACACTCTACACTTTATACCCTACACTCTATACCATACACTCTATACCCTACACTCTACAACCTGCACTCTATACCCTACACTCTATACCCTACACTATACACTCTATACCCTACACTCTACACTTTATACCCTACACTCTATACCCTACACTCTATACCCTACACTCTATACCCTACACTCTATACCCTACACTCTACAACCTGCACTCTACAACCTGCAATCTATACCCTACACTCTATACCCTACACTCTACACTCTATACCCTACACTCTATACCCTACACTCTATACCCTACACTCTATACCCTACACTCTACACTCTATACCCTACACTCTATAGCCTACACTCTACACCCTACACTCTATACCCTGCACTCTATACCCTACACTCTACACTCTATACCCTACACTCTACTCCCTACACTCTACACCCTACCGTCTATACCCTACACTCTACACCCTATACCTTACACTATACACTCTATTCCCTACACTCTATACCCTACACTCTATACCCTACATTCTATACCCTACACTCTACACTCTATACCCTACACTCTATACCCTACACTCCATACCGTACACTCTATACCCTACACTCTACACTCTATACCCTACACTTTACATTCTACACCCTACACTCTACACTCTATTCCCTACACTCTATACCCTACACTCTATACCCTACACTCTATACCCTACACTCTATACCCTACACTCTAATCCCTACACTCTAATCCCTACACTCTACACTCTATACCCTACACTCTATACCCTACACTCTATACCCTACACTCTACACCCTACACTCTACACCCTACACTCTAATCCCTACACTCTAATCCCTACACCCTACACTCTATAACCTACACTCTATACCCTACACTCTATACCCTACACTCTACACCCTACACTCTACACCCTACACTCTATACCCTACACTCTATACCCTACACTCTATACCCTACACCCTACACTCTACACCCTACACTCTACACCCTACACTCTACACCCTACACTCTACACTCTATACCCTACACTCTACACCCTGCACTCTGTACCCTACACTCTACACTCATTACCCTACACTCTATACCCTACACTCTATACCCTACACTCTATACCCTACACTCTACACTATATACCTTACACTCTATACCCTACACTCTATACCCTACACTCTACACTCTATACCCTACACTCTATAACATACACTCTATACCCTACACTCTACACCCTACACTCTATGCCCTACACTCTATACCCTACACTATACACTCTATACCCTACACTCTACACTTTATACCCTACACTCTATACCCTACACTCTATACCCTACACTCTACAACCTGCACTCTATACCCTACACTCTATACCCTACACTCTACACTCTATACCCTACACTCTATACCCTACACTCTATACCCTACACTCTACACTGTATACCATACACTCTATGCCCCACACTCTATACCCTAAACTCTACACTCTATACCCTACACTCTATAACATACACTCTAATCCCTACACTCTAATCCCTACACTCTACACTCTATACCCTACACTCTATACCCTACACTCTATACCCTACACTCTACACCCTACACTCTACACCCTACACTCTAATCCCTACACTCTAATCCCTACACCCTACACTCTATAACCTACACTCTATACCCTACATTCTATACCCTACACTCTACACCCTACACTCTACACCCTACACTCTATACCCTACACTCTATACCCTACACTCTATACCCTACACTATACACTCTATACCCTACACTCTACACTTTATACCCTACACTCTATACCCTACACTCTATACCCTACACTCTACAACCTGCACTCTGTACCCTACACTCTACACTCATTACCCTACACTCTATACCCTACACTCTATACCCTACACTCTATACCCTACACTCTACACTATATACCTTACACTCTATACCCTACACTCTATACCCTACACTCTACACTCTATACCCTACACTCTATAACATACACTCTATACCCTACACTCTACACCCTACACTCTATGCCCTACACTCTATACCCTACACTATACACTCTATACCCTACACTCTATACCATACACTCTATACCCTACACTCTACACTCTATTCCATACACTCTATAACATACACTCTATACCCTACACTCAATACCCTACACTATACACTCTATACCCTACACTCTACACTCTATAACATACACTCTATACCTTACACCCTATACCCTACACTCTATACCCTACAATCTATACCCTACACTCTATACCCTACACTCTATACCCTACTCTCTATACTCTACACTCTATACCCTACACTCTATACCCTACACTCTATACCCTACACTCTACAACCTGCACTCTATACCCTACACTCTATACCCTACACTCTACACTCTATACCCTACACTCTATACCCTACACTCTATACCCTACACTCTACACTGTATACCATACACTCTATGCCCCACACTCTATACCCTAAACTCTACACTCTATACCCTACACTCTACACCCTAAGCTCTATACCATACACTCTATACCCTACACTCTACACTCTATACCCTACACTCTATACCCTACACTCTATACCCTACACCCTACGCTCTATAAGCTACACTCTATACCCTACACTCTATACCCTACACTCTATAACCTACACTCTATACCTTATACTCTATACCCTACACTCTATACCCTACACTCTATACCCTACACTCTATACCCTACACTCTACACTCTATACCCTACACTCTATACCCTACACTCTATACCTTACACTCTATACCCTACACTCTACACTCTATACCATACACTCTATACCATACACTCTATACACTACACTCTATACCCTAAACTCTACACTCTATACCCTACACTCTATAACATACACTCTATACCCTACACTCTATACCATACACTCTATACCCTACACTCTACACTTTATACCCTACACTCTATACCATACACTCTATACCCTACACTCTATACCCTACACTATACACTCTATACCCTACACTCTACACTGTATACCATACATTCTATGCCCCACACTCTCTACCCTAAACTCTACACTCTATACCCTACACTCTACACCCTACACTCTATACCCTACACTCTATACCCTACACTCTATACCCTACACTCTACACTCTATACCCTACACTCTATACCATACACTCTACACCCTACACTCTACACCCTACACTCTAGACCCTACACTCTACACCCTACACTCTACACCCTACACTCTATACCCTACACTCTATACCCTACACTATACACTCTATACCCTACACTCTACACTCTACACTGTATACCATACACTCTATGCCCCACACTCTATACCCTAAACTCTACACTCTATATCCTACACTCTACACCCTAAGCTCTATACCCTACACTCTATACCCTACACTCTACACTCTATACCCTACACTCTATACCCTACACTCTATACCATACACTCTACACCCTACACTCTACACCCTACACTCTATACCCTACACTCTATACCCTACACTCTACACTTTATACCCTACACTCTATACCCTACACTCTATACCCTGCACTCTACACCCTGCACTCTACACCCTGCACTCTACACCCAACACTCTATACCCTACACTCTACACCCTACACTCTATACCCTACACTCTACACTCTATACCCTACACTCTATAGCCTACACTCTATACCCTACACTCTATACCCTGCACTCTATACCCTACACTCTACACTCTATACCCTACACTCTATACCATACACTCTATACCCTACACTCTATACCATACACTCTATACCATACACTCTATACCCTACACTCTATACCCTACACTCTATACCATACACTCTATACCCTACACTCTATACCCTACACTCTATACCCTACACTCTGCACCCTACACTCTATACCCTACACTCTATACCCTACACTCTATACCCTACACTCTAAACTCTATACCCTACACTCTACACTCTACACTCTATACCCTACACTCTATAACATGCACTCTATACCCTACACTCTATACCCTACACTCTATACCCTACACTCTATACCCTACACTCTACACTCTATACCCTACACTCTATACCATACACTCTACACCATACACTCTATAGCATACACTCTATACCCTACACTCTATACCCTACACTCTACACTCTATACCCTACACTCTACACCCTACACTCTACACTCTATACCCTACACTCTATACCCTACACTCTATAAAATACACTCTATACCCTACACTCTACACTCTATACCATACACTCTATACCCTACACTCTATACCATACACTCTATACCCTACACTCTATACCCTACACTCCACACCCTACACTCTATACCTTACACTCTATACCCTACACTCTAAAATCTATACCCTACACTCTATACCCTACACTCTATACCCTACACTCTATACACTACACTCTATACCATACACGCTATACTCTATACCCTACACTCTATACCATACACTCTACATCCTACACTCTACACCACTCTACACCCCACACTCTACACCCTACACCCTACACTCTATACCCTACACTCTACACCATACACTCTATACCCTATACCCTACAATCTATACCCTACACTCTATACCCTACACTCTATACCCTACACTCTATACCCTACACTCTACACTCTATACCCTACACTCTATACCATACACTGTATACCCTACACTCTATACCCTACACTCTACACTCTATATCCTACACTCTATACCCTACACTTTACACTCTACACCCTACACTCTACATTCTATACCCTACACTCTAAACTCTACACTCTATAGCCTACACTCTATACCCTACACTCTATACCCTACACTCTACACTTTATACCCTACACTCTATACCATACACTCTATACCCTACACTCTACACTTTATACCCTACACTCTATACCATACACTCTATACCCTACACTCTATACCCTACACTATACACTCTATACCCTACACTTTACACTGTATACCATACACTCTATGCCCCACACTCTCTACCCTAAACTCTACATTCTATACCCTACACTCTACACCCTAAGCTCTATACCATACACTCTATACCCTACACTCTATACCCTACACTCTATACCCTACACTCTATACCCTACACCCTACGCTCTATACGCTACACTCTATAACCTACACTCTATACCCTACACTCTATACCCTACACTCTACACCCTACACTCTACACGCTACACTCTATACCCTACACTCTATACCCTACACTCTATACCCTACACTCTACACTCTATACCATACACTCTATACCATACAATCTATACACTACACTCTATACCCTAAACTCTACACACTATACCCTACACTCTATAACATACACTCTATACACTACACTCTATATCTTACACTCTATACCCTACACTTTGCACTCTACACCCTACACTCTACACTCTACATTCTATACCCTACACTCTATACTCCACACTCTATACCCTACACTCTATACCCTACACTCTATACCGTACACCCTACACTATATACTCTACACTCTATAGCCTACACTCTATACCCTACACTCTATACCCTACACTCTATACCCTACACTTTATATCCTACACCCTATACCATACACTCTATACCCTACACTCTACAACCTGCACTTTATACCCTACACTCTATACCCTACACCCTACACTTTATACCCTACACTTTATACCCTACACTCTATACCCTACACTCTATACCCTACACTCTACACCCTACACTCTACACTCTACACTCTATACCCTACACTCTACACCCTGCACTCTGTACCCTACACTCTACACTCTTTACCCTACACTCTATACCCTACACTCTATAACCTACACTCTATACCCTACACTCTATACCCTACACTCTACACGTTATACCCTACACTCTATACCATACACTCTATACCCTACACTCTACACTTTATACCCTACACTCTATACCATACACTCTATACCCTACACTCTATACCCTACACTATACACTCTATACCCTACACTCTACACTGTATACCATACACTCTATGCCCCACACTCTCTACCCTAAACTCTACACTCTATACCCTACACTCTACACCCTACACTCTATACCCTACACTCTATACCCTACACTCGATACCCTACACTCTATACCCTACACTCTATACCCTACACTCTATACCATACACTCTACACCCTACACTCTATACCCTACACTCTACACCCTACACTCTATACCCTACACTCTATACCCTTCACTATACACTCTATACCCTACACTCTACACTCTACACTGTATACCATACACTCTATGCCCCACACTCTATACCCTAAACTCTACATTCTATATCCTACACTCTACACCCTAAGCTCTATACCCTACACTCTATACCCTACACTCTACACTCTATACCCTACACTCTATACCCTACACTCTATACCATACACTCTACACCCTACACTCTACACCCTACACTCTATACCCTACACTCTATACCCTACACTCTACACTTTATACCCTACACTCTATACCCTACACTCTATACCCTGCACTCTACACCCTGCACTCTACACCCTGCACTCTACACCCAACACTCTATACCCTATACTCTACACCCTACACTCTATACCCTACACTCTACACTTTATACCCTACACTCTATAGCCTACACTCTATACCCTACACTCTATACCCTACACTCTATACCCTACACTCTACACTCTATACCCTACACTCTATACCATACACTCTATACCCTACACTCTATACCATACACTCTATACCATACACTCTATACCCTACACTCTATACCCTACACTCTATACCCTACACTCTATACCATACACTCTATACCCTACACTCTATACCCTACAATCTATACCCTACACTCTACACCCTACACTCTATACCCTACACTCTATACCCTAAACTCTATACCCTACACTCTAAACTCTATACCCTACACTCTACACTCTACACTCTATACCCTACACTCTATAACATGCACTCTATACCCTACACTCTATACCCTACACTCTATACCCTACACTCTATACCCTACACTCTATACCCTACACTCTACACTCTATACCCTACACTCTATACCATACACTCTACACCATACACTCTATAGCATACACTCTATACCCTACACTCTACACTCTATACCCTACACTCTATACCCTACACTCTATACCCTACACTATACACTCTATACCCTACACTCTACACTTTATACCCTACTCTCTATACCCTACACTCTATACCCTACACTCTACAACGTGCACTCTATACCCTACACTCTATACCCTACACCCTACACTCTATACCCTACACTCTATACCCTACACTCTATACCCTACACTCTATACCCTACACTCTACACTCTATACCCTACACTCTATAACATACACTCTATACACTACACTCTATACCTTACACTCTATACCCTACACTTTACATTCTACACCCTACACTCTACACTCTATTCCCTACACTCTATACCTTACACTCTATACCCTACACTCTATACCCTACACTCTACACTCTATACCCTACACTCTATACCCTACACTCTAATCCCTACACTCTAATCCCTACACTCTACACTCTATACCCTACACTATATACCCTACACTCTATACCCTACACTCTAC
>NW_027194333.1:0-119454 GCF_032444005.1 Ranitomeya imitator
CACTTGTGCCCAGGCCTTAAGCCTAGCCGCACTTGTGCCCAGGCCTTAAGCCTAGCCCGCACTTGAGCCCAGGCTTTAAGCCTAGCCCGCACTTGTGCCCAGGCCTTAAGCCTAGCCCACACTTGTGCCCAGGCCTTTAGCCTAGCCCGCACTTGTGCCCCGGTCTTAAGCCTAGCCCGCACTTGAGCCCCGGCCTTAAGCCTAGCCCGCACTTGTGCCCCGGCCTTAAGCCTAGCCCGCACTTGTGCCCAGGCCTTAAGCCTAGCCCGCACTTGTGCCCAGGCCTTATGCCTAGCCTAGCTGGCACTTTTGCCCATGCCTTAAGCCTAGCCAGCACTTGTGCCCCCTGCCTTGATCCTAGCAAGCACTGCACTTGTGCTCCGGCCTTAAGCCTAGCCCGCACTTGTGCCCCCGGCCTTAAGCCTAGCCCGCACTTGTGCACCGGCCTTAAGCCTAGCCCGCACTTGTGCCCCGGCCTTAAGCCTAGCCCGCACTTGTGCCCCGGCCTTAAGCCTAGCCCCGCACTTGTGCCCCGGCCTTAAGCCTAGCACGCACTTGTGCCCAGGCCTTAAGCCTAGGCCCGCACTTGTACCCCGGCCTTAAGCCTAGCCCGCACTTGTGCCCAGGCCTTAAGCCTAGCCCGCACTTGTGCCCCGGCCTTAAGCCTAGCCCGCACTTGTGCCCGGCCTTAAGCCCTAGCCCCGCACTTGTGCCCCGGCCTTAAGCCTAGCCCGCACTTGTGCTCAGGCCTTAAGCCTAGCCCGCACTTGTGCCCAGGCCTTAAGCCTAGCCCGCACTTTTGCCCAGGCCTTTAGCCTAGCCCGCACTTGTGCCCAGGCCTTAAGCCTAGCCCGCACTTGTGCCCAGGCTTAAGCCTAGCCCGCACTTGTGCCCAGGCCTTAAGCCTAGCCCGCACTTTTGCCCAGGCCTTTAGCCTAGCCCGCACTTGTGCCCAGGCCTTAAGCCTAGCCCGCACTTGTGCCCAGGCTTAAGCCTAGCTAGCTGGCACTTGTGCCCATGCCTTAAGCCTAGCCCGCACTTGTGCCCAGGCTTAAGCCTAGCCCGCACTTGTGCCCAGGCCTTAAGCCTAGCCCGCACTTTTGCCCAGGCCTTTAGCCTAGCCCGCACTTGTGCCCAGGCCTTAAGCCTAGCCCGCACTTGTGCCCAGGCCTTAAGCCTAGCCTAGCTGGCACTTGTGCCCATGCCTTAAGCCTAGCCCGCACCTTGTGCCCAGGCCTTAAGCCTAGCCTGCACTTGTGCCCAGGCCTTAAGCCTAGCCCGCACTTGTGCCCAGGCCTTAAGCCTAGCCTAGCTGGCACTTGTGCCCATGCCTTAAGCCTAGCCAGCACTTGTGCCCCCTGCCTTGATCCTAGCCAGCACTGCACTTGTGCCCCCTGCCTTGATCCTAGCCAGCACTGCACTTGTGCCCAGGCCTTAAGCCTAGCCCGCACTTGTGCCCAGGCCTTAAGCCTAGCTCGCACTTGTGCCCAGGCCTTAAGCCTAGCCCGCAACTTGTGCCCAGGCCTTAAGCCTAGCCGCACTTGTGCCCAGGCCTTAAGCCTAGAACGCACTTGAGCCCAGGCTTTAAGCCTAGCCCGCACTTGTGCCAGGCCTTAAGCCTAGCCCACACTTGTGCCCAGGCCTTTAGCCTAGCCGCACTTGTGCCCCGGTCTTAAGCCTAGCCCGCACTTGAGCCCCGGCCTTAAGCCTAGCCCGCACTTGTGCCCCGGCCTTAAGCCTAGCCCGCACTTGTGCACCGGCCTTAAGCCTAGCCCGCACTTGTGCCCCGGCCTTAAGCCTAGCCCGCACTTGTGCCCCGGCCTTAAGCCTAGCCCGCACTTGTGCCCCGGCCTTAAGCCTAGCACGCACTTGTGCCCAGGCCTTAAGCCTAGCCCGCACTTGTACCCCGGCCTTAAGCCTAGCCCGCACTTGTGCCCAGGCCTTAAGCCTAGCCCGCACTTGTGCCCCGGCCTTAAGCCTAGCCCGCACTTGTGCCCCGGCCTTAAGCCTAGCCCGCACTTGTGCCCCGGCCTTAAGCCTAGCCCGCACTTGTGCTCAGGCCTTAAGCCTAGCCCGCACTTGTGCCCAGGCCTTAAGCCTAGCCCGCACTTTTGCCCAGGCCTTTAGCTAGCCCGCACTTGTGCCCAGGCCTTAAGCTAGCCCGCACTTGTGCCCAGGCTTAAGCCTAGCCCGCACTTGTGCCCAGGCCTTAAGCCTAGCCCGCACTTTTGCCCAGGCCTTTAGCCTAGCCCGCACTTGTGCCCAGGCCTTAAGCCTAGCCCGCACTTGTGCCCAGGCTTAAGCCTAGCCTAGCTGGCACTTGTGCCCAGGCTTAAGCCTAGCCTAGCTGGCACTTGTGCCCATGCCTTAAGCCTAGCCAGCACTTGTGCCCCCTGCCTTGATCCTAGCCAGCACTGCACTTGTGCCCAGGCCTTAAGCTAGCCCGCACTTGTGCCCAGGCCTTAAGCCTTAAGCCTAGCTCGCACTTGTGCCCAGGCCTTAAGCCTAGCCCGCACTTGTGCCCAGGCCTTAAGCCTAGCCCACACTTGTGCCCAGGCTTAAGCCTAGCCTAGCTGGCACTTGTGCCCATGCCTTAAGCCTAGCCAGCACTTGTGCCCCCTGCCCTGATCCTAGCCAGCACTGCACTTGTGCCCAGGCCTTAAGCCTAGCCCGCACTTGTGCCCTGACCTTAAGCCTAGCCCGCACTTGTGCCCCGGCCTTAAGCCTAGCCCGCACTTGTGCCCCGGCCTTAAGCCTAGCCGCACTTGTGCCCAGGCCTTAAGCCTAGCCCACACTTGTGCCCAGGCCTTAAGCCTAGCCTGCACTTGTGCCCAGGCCTTAAGACTAGCCCGCACTTGTGCCCAGGCCTTAAGCCTAGCCTAGCTGGCACTTGTGCCCATGCCTTAAGCCTAGCCCACACTTGTGCCCAGGCCTTAAGCCTAGCCTGCACTTGTGCCCAGGCCTTAAGGCTAGCCTGCACTTGTGCCCAGGCCTTAAGCCTAGCCTAGCTGGCACTTGTGCCCATGCCTTAAGCCTAGCCAGCACTTGTGCCCCCTGCCTTGATCCTAGCCAGCACTGCACTTGTGCCCAGGCCTTAAGCCTAGCCCGCACTTGTGCCCAGGCCTTAAGCCTAGCCCGCACTTGTGCCCAGGCCTTAAGCCTAGCCCACACTTGTGCCCAGGTTTAAGCCTAGCCTAGCTGGCACTTGTGCCCATGCCTTAAGCCTAGCCAGCACTTGTGCCCCCTGCCCTGATCCTAGCCAGCACTGCACGTGTGCCCAGGCCTTAAGCCTAGCCCGCACTTGTGCCCCGACCTTAAGCCTAGCCCGCACTTGTGCCCCGGCCTTAAGCCTAGCCCGCACTTGTGCCCCGGCCTTAAGCCTAGCCCGCACTTGTGCCCCGGCCTTAAGCCTAGCACGCACTTGTGCCCAGGCCTTAAGCCTAGCCCGCACTTGTACCCCGGCCTTAAGCCTAGCCCGCACTTGTGCCCAGGCCTTAAGCCTAGCCCGCACTTGTGCCCCGGCCTTAAGCCTAGCCCGCACTTGTGCCCCGGCCTTAAGCCTAGCCCCGCACTTGTGCCCCGGCCTTAAGCCTAGCCCGCACTTGTGCCCCGGCCTTAAGCCTAGCCCGCACTTGTGCCCAGGCCTTAAGCCTAGCCCGCACTTGTGCCCAGGCCTTAAGCCTAGCCCGCACTTTTGCCCAGGCCTTTAGCCTAGCCCGCACTTGTGCCCAGGCTTAAGCCTAGCCTAGCTGGCACTTGTGCCCAGGCTTAAGCCTAGCCTAGCTGGCACTTGTGCCCATGCCTTAAGCCTAGCCTAGCTGGCACTTGTGCCCATGCCTTAAGCCTAGCCAGCACTTGTGCCCCCTGCCTTGATCCTAGCCAGCACTGCACTTGTGCCCAGGCCTTAAGCCTAGCCCGCACTTGTGCCCAGGCCTTAAGCCTTAAGCCTAGCTCGCACTTGTGCCCAGGCCTTAAGCCTAGCCCGCACTTGTGCCCAGGCCTTAAGCCTAGCCCACACTTGTGCCCAGGCTTAAGCCTAGCCTAGCTGGCACTTGTGCCCATGCCTTAAGCCTAGCCAGCACTTGTGCCCCCTGCCCTGATCCTAGCCAGCACTGCACTTGTGCCCAGGCCTTAAGCCTAGCCCGCACTTGTGCCCCGACCTTAAGCCTAGCCCGCACTTGTGCCCCGGCCTTAAGCCTAGCCCGCACTTGTGCCCCGGCCTTAAGCCTAGCCGCACTTGTGCCCAGGCCTTAAGCCTAGCCCACACTTGTGCCCAGGCCTTAAGCCTAGCCTGCACTTGTGCCCAGGCCTTAAGCCTAGCCCGCACTTGTGCCCAGGCCTTAAGCCTAGCCCGCACTTGTGCCCCCTGCCTTGATCCTAGCCAGCACTGCACTTGTGCCCCCTGCCTTGATCCTAGCCAGCACTGCACTTGTGCCCCCTGCCTTGATCCTAGCCAGCACTGCACTTGTGCCCAGGCCTTAAGCCTAGCCCGCACTTGTGCCCAGGCCTTAAGCCTAGCTCGCACTTGTGCCCAGGCCTTAAGCCTAGCCCGCACTTGTGCCCAGGCCTTAAGCCTAGCCGCACTTGTGCCCAGGCCTTAAGCCTAGCCCGCACTTGAGCCCAGGCTTTAAGCCTAGCCCGCACTTGTGCCCAGGCCTTAAGCCTAGCCCACACTTGTGCCCAGGCCTTTAGCCTAGCCCGCACTTGTGCCCCGGTCTTAAGCCTAGCCCGCACTTGAGCCCCGGCCTTAAGCCTAGCCCGCACTTGTGCCCCGGCCTTAAGCCTAGCCCGCACTTGTGCCCAGGCCTTAAGCCTAGCCCGCACTTGTGCCCAGGCCTTATGCCTAGCCTAGCTGGCACTTTTGCCCATGCCTTAAGCCTAGCCAGCACTTGTGCCCCCTGCCTTGATCCTAGCAAGCACTGCACTTGTGCTCCGGCCTTAAGCCTAGCCCGCACTTGTGCCCCGGCCTTAAGCCTAGCCCGCACTTGTGCACCGGCCTTAAGCCTAGCCCGCACTTGTGCCCCGGCCTTAAGCCTAGCCCGCACTTGTGCCCCGGCCTTAAGCCTAGCCCGCACTTGTGCCCCGGCCTTAAGCCTAGCACGCACTTGTGCCCAGGCCTTAAGCCTAGCCCGCACTTGTACCCCGGCCTTAAGCCTAGCCCGCACTTGTGCCCAGGCCTTAAGCCTAGCCCGCACTTGTGCCCCGGCCTTAAGCCTAGCCCACACTTGTGCCCCGGCCTTAAGCCTAGCCTAGCTGGCACTTGTGCCCAGGCTTAAGCCTAGCCTAGCTGGCACTTGTGCCCATGCCTTAAGCCTAGCCAGCACTTGTGCCCCCTGCCTTGATCCTAGCCAGCACTGCACTTGTGCCCAGGCCTTAAGCCTATCCCGCACTTGTGCCCAGGCCTTAAGCCTAGCTCGCACTTGTGCCCAGGCCTTAAGCCTAGCCCGCACTTGTGCCCAGGCCTTAAGCCTAGCCCACACTTGTGCCCAGGCTTAAGCCTAGCCTAGCTGGCACTTGTGCCCATGCCTTAAGCCTAGCCAGCACTTGTGCCCCCTGCCCTGATCCTAGCCAGCACTGCACTTGTGCCCAGGCCTTAAGCCTAGCCCGCACTTGTGCCCCGACCTTAAGCCTAGCCCGCACTTGTGCCCCGGCCTTAAGCCTAGCCCGCACTTGTGCCCCGGCCTTAAGCCTAGCCGCACTTGTGCCCAGGCCTTAAGCCTAGCCCACACTTGTGCCCAGGCCTTAAGCCTAGCCTGCACTTGTGCCCAGGCCTTAAGCCTAGCCCGCACTTGTGCCCAGGCCTTAAGCCTAGCCTAGCTGGCACTTGTGCCCATGCCTTAAGCCTAGCCCGCACTTGTGCCCAGGCCTTAAGCCTAGCCTGCACTTGTGCCCAGGCCTTAAGCCTAGCCCGCACTTGTGCCCAGGCCTTAAGCCTAGCCTAGCTGGCACTTGTGCCCATGCCTTAAGCCTAGCCAGCACTTGTGCCCCCTGCCTTGATCCTAGCCAGCACTGCACTTGTGCCCCCTGCCTTGATCCTAGCCAGCACTGCACTTGTGCCCAGGCCTTAAGCCTAGCCCGCACTTGTGCCCAGGCCTTAAGCCTAGCTCGCACTTGTGCCCAGGCCTTAAGCCTAGCCCGCACTTGTGCCCAGGCCTTAAGCCTAGCCGCACTTGTGCCCAGGCCTTAAGCCTAGAACGCACTTGAGCCCAGGCTTTAAGCCTAGCCCGCACTTGTGCCCAGGCCTTAAGCCTAGCCCACACTTGTGCCCAGGCCTTTAGCCTAGCCCGCACTTGTGCCCCGGTCTTAAGCCTAGCCCGCACTTGAGCCCCGGCCTTAAGCCTAGCCCGCACTTGTGCCCCGGCCTTAAGCCTAGCCCGCACTTGTGCCCAGGCCTTAAGCCTAGCCCGCACTTGTGCCCAGGCCTTATGCCTAGCCTAGCTGGCACTTTTGCCCATGCCTTAAGCCTAGCCAGCACTTGTGCCCCCTGCCTTGATCCTAGCAAGCACTGCACTTGTGCTCCGGCCTTAAGCCTAGCCCGCACTTGTGCCCCGGCCTTAAGCCTAGCCCGCACTTGTGCACCGGCCTTAAGCCTAGCCCGCACTTGTGCCCCGGCCTTAAGCCTAGCCCGCACTTGTGCCCAGGCCTTAAGCCTAGCCCGCACTTGTGCCCAGGCCTTAAGCCTAGCCTAGCTGGCACTTGTGCCCATGCCTTAAGCCTAGCCAGCACTTGTGCCCCCTGCCTTGATCCTAGCCAGCACTGCACTTGTGCCCCCTGCCTTGATCCTAGCCAGCACTGCACTTGTGCCCAGGCCTTAAGCCTAGCCCGCACTTGTGCCCAGGCCTTAAGCCTAGCTCGCACTTGTGCCCAGGCCTTAAGCCTAGCCCGCACTTGTGCCCAGGCCTTAAGCCTAGCCGCACTTGTGCCCAGGCCTTAAGCCTAGCCCGCACTTGAGCCCAGGCTTTAAGCCTAGCCCGCACTTGTGCCCAGGCCTTAAGCCTAGCCCACACTTGTGCCCAGGCCTTTAGCCTAGCCCGCACTTGTGCCCCGGTCTTAAGCCTAGCCCGCACTTGAGCCCCGGCCTTAAGCCTAGCCCGCACTTGTGCCCCGGCCTTAAGCCTAGCCCGCACTTGTGCCCAGGCCTTAAGCCTAGCCCGCACTTGTGCCCAGGCCTTATGCCTAGCCTAGCTGGCACTTTTGCCCATGCCTTAAGCCTAGCCAGCACTTGTGCCCCCTGCCTTGATCCTAGCAAGCACTGCACTTGTGCTCCGGCCTTAAGCCTAGCCCGCACTTGTGCCCCGGCCTTAAGCCTAGCCCGCACTTGTGCACCGGCCTTAAGCCTAGCCCGCACTTGTGCCCCGGCCTTAAGCCTAGCCCGCACTTGTGCCCCGGCCTTAAGCCTAGCCCGCACTTGTGCCCCGGCCTTAAGCCTAGCACGCACTTGTGCCCAGGCCTTAAGCCTAGCCCGCACTTGTACCCCGGCCTTAAGCCTAGCCCGCACTTGTGCCCAGGCCTTAAGCCTAGCCCGCACTTGTGCCCCGGCCTTAAGCCTAGCCCGCACTTGTGCCCCGGCCTTAAGCCTAGCCCGCACTTGTGCCCCGGCCTTAAGCCTAGCCCGCACTTGTGCTCAGGCCTTAAGCCTAGCCCGCACTTGTGCCCAGGCCTTAAGCCTAGCCCGCACTTTTGCCCAGGCCTTTAGCCTAGCCCGCACTTGTGCCCAGGCCTTAAGCCTAGCCCGCACTTGTGCCCAGGCTTAAGCCTAGCCCGCACTTGTGCCCAGGCCTTAAGCCTAGCCCGCACTTTTGCCCAGGCCTTTAGCCTAGCCCGCACTTGTGCCCAGGCCTTAAGCCTAGCCCGCACTTGTGCCCAGGCTTAAGCCTAGCCTAGCTGGCACTTGTGCCCATGCCTTAAGCCTAGCCCGCACTTGTGCCCAGGCTTAAGCCTAGCCCGCACTTGTGCCCAGGCCTTAAGCCTAGCCCGCACTTTTGCCCAGGCCTTTAGCCTAGCCCGCACTTGTGCCCAGGCCTTAAGCCTAGCCCGCACTTGTGCCCAGGCCTTAAGCCTAGCCTAGCTGGCACTTGTGCCCATGCCTTAAGCCTAGCCCGCACTTGTGCCCAGGCCTTAAGCCTAGCCTGCACTTGTGCCCAGGCCTTAAGCCTAGCCCGCACTTGTGCCCAGGCCTTAAGCCTAGCCTAGCTGGCACTTGTGCCCATGCCTTAAGCCTAGCCAGCACTTGTGCCCCCTGCCTTGATCCTAGCCAGCACTGCACTTGTGCCCCCTGCCTTGATCCTAGCCAGCACTGCACTTGTGCCCAGGCCTTAAGCCTAGCCCGCACTTGTGCCCAGGCCTTAAGCCTAGCTCGCACTTGTGCCCAGGCCTTAAGCCTAGCCCGCACTTGTGCCCAGGCCTTAAGCCTAGCCGCACTTGTGCCCAGGCCTTAAGCCTAGAACGCACTTGAGCCCAGGCTTTAAGCCTAGCCCGCACTTGTGCCCAGGCCTTAAGCCTAGCCCACACTTGTGCCCAGGCCTTTAGCCTAGCCCGCACTTGTGCCCCGGTCTTAAGCCTAGCCCGCACTTGAGCCCCGGCCTTAAGCCTAGCCCGCACTTGTGCCCCGGCCTTAAGCCTAGCCCGCACTTGTGCCCAGGCCTTAAGCCTAGCCCGCACTTGTGCCCAGGCCTTATGCCTAGCCTAGCTGGCACTTTTGCCCATGCCTTAAGCCTAGCCAGCACTTGTGCCCCCTGCCTTGATCCTAGCAAGCACTGCACTTGTGCTCCGGCCTTAAGCCTAGCCCGCACTTGTGCCCCGGCCTTAAGCCTAGCCCGCACTTGTGCACCGGCCTTAAGCCTAGCCCGCACTTGTGCCCAGGCTTAAGCCTAGCCTAGCTGGCACTTGTGCCCATGCCTTAAGCCTAGCCAGCACTTGTGCCCCCTGCCCTGATCCTAGCCAGCACTGCACTTGTGCCCAGGCCTTAAGCCTAGCCCGCACTTGTGCCCCGACCTTAAGCCTAGCCCGCACTTGTGCCCCGGCCTTAAGCCTAGCCCGCACTTGTGCCCCGGCCTTAAGCCTAGCCGCACTTGTGCCCAGGCCTTAAGCCTAGCCCACACTTGTGCCCAGGCCTTAAGCCTAGCCTGCACTTGTGCCCAGGCCTTAAGCCTAGCCCGCACTTGTGCCCAGGCCTTAAGCCTAGCCTAGCTGGCACTTGTGCCCATGCCTTAAGCCTAGCCCGCACTTGTGCCCAGGCCTTAAGCCTAGCCTGCACTTGTGCCCAGGCCTTAAGCCTAGCCCGCACTTGTGCCCAGGCCTTAAGCCTAGCCTAGCTGGCACTTGTGCCCATGCCTTAAGCCTAGCCAGCACTTGTGCCCCCTGCCTTGATCCTAGCCAGCACTGCACTTGTGCCCCCTGCCTTGATCCTAGCCAGCACTGCACTTGTGCCCAGGCCTTAAGCCTAGCCCGCACTTGTGCCCAGGCCTTAAGCCTAGCTCGCACTTGTGCCCAGGCCTTAAGCCTAGCCCGCACTTGTGCCCAGGCCTTAAGCCTAGCCGCACTTGTGCCCAGGCCTTAAGCCTAGAACGCACTTGAGCCCAGGCTTTAAGCCTAGCCCGCACTTGTGCCCAGGCCTTAAGCCTAGCCCACACTTGTGCCCAGGCCTTTAGCCTAGCCCGCACTTGTGCCCCGGTCTTAAGCCTAGCCCGCACTTGAGCCCCGGCCTTAAGCCTAGCCCGCACTTGTGCCCCGGCCTTAAGCCTAGCCCGCACTTGTGCCCAGGCCTTAAGCCTAGCCCGCACTTGTGCCCAGGCCTTATGCCTAGCCTAGCTGGCACTTTTGCCCATGCCTTAAGCCTAGCCAGCACTTGTGCCCCCTGCCTTGATCCTAGCAAGCACTGCACTTGTGCTCCGGCCTTAAGCCTAGCCCGCACTTGTGCCCCGGCCTTAAGCCTAGCCCGCACTTGTGCACCGGCCTTAAGCCTAGCCCGCACTTGTGCCCCGGCCTTAAGCCTAGCCCGCACTTGTGCCCAGGCCTTAAGCCTAGCCCGCACTTGTGCCCAGGCCTTAAGCCTAGCCTAGCTGGCACTTGTGCCCATGCCTTAAGCCTAGCCAGCACTTGTGCCCCCTGCCTTGATCCTAGCCAGCACTGCACTTGTGCCCCCTGCCTTGATCCTAGCCAGCACTGCACTTGTGCCCAGGCCTTAAGCCTAGCCCGCACTTGTGCCCAGGCCTTAAGCCTAGCTCGCACTTGTGCCCAGGCCTTAAGCCTAGCCCGCACTTGTGCCCAGGCCTTAAGCCTAGCCGCACTTGTGCCCAGGCCTTAAGCCTAGCCCGCACTTGAGCCCAGGCTTTAAGCCTAGCCCGCACTTGTGCCCAGGCCTTAAGCCTAGCCCACACTTGTGCCCAGGCCTTTAGCCTAGCCCGCACTTGTGCCCCGGTCTTAAGCCTAGCCCGCACTTGAGCCCCGGCCTTAAGCCTAGCCCGCACTTGTGCCCCGGCCTTAAGCCTAGCCCGCACTTGTGCCCAGGCCTTAAGCCTAGCCCGCACTTGTGCCCAGGCCTTATGCCTAGCCTAGCTGGCACTTTTGCCCATGCCTTAAGCCTAGCCAGCACTTGTGCCCCCTGCCTTGATCCTAGCAAGCACTGCACTTGTGCTCCGGCCTTAAGCCTAGCCCGCACTTGTGCCCCGGCCTTAAGCCTAGCCCGCACTTGTGCACCGGCCTTAAGCCTAGCCCGCACTTGTGCCCCGGCCTTAAGCCTAGCCCGCACTTGTGCCCCGGCCTTAAGCCTAGCCCGCACTTGTGCCCCGGCCTTAAGCCTAGCACGCACTTGTGCCCAGGCCTTAAGCCTAGCCCGCACTTGTACCCCGGCCTTAAGCCTAGCCCGCACTTGTGCCCAGGCCTTAAGCCTAGCCCGCACTTGTGCCCCGGCCTTAAGCCTAGCCCGCACTTGTGCCCCGGCCTTAAGCCTAGCCCGCACTTGTGCCCCGGCCTTAAGCCTAGCCCGCACTTGTGCTCAGGCCTTAAGCCTAGCCCGCACTTGTGCCCAGGCCTTAAGCCTAGCCCGCACTTTTGCCCAGGCCTTTAGCCTAGCCCGCACTTGTGCCCAGGCCTTAAGCCTAGCCCGCACTTGTGCCCAGGCTTAAGCCTAGCCCGCACTTGTGCCCAGGCCTTAAGCCTAGCCCGCACTTTTGCCCAGGCCTTTAGCCTAGCCCGCACTTGTGCCCAGGCCTTAAGCCTAGCCCGCACTTGTGCCCAGGCTTAAGCCTAGCCTAGCTGGCACTTGTGCCCATGCCTTAAGCCTAGCCCGCACTTGTGCCCAGGCTTAAGCCTAGCCCGCACTTGTGCCCAGGCCTTAAGCCTAGCCCGCACTTTTGCCCAGGCCTTTAGCCTAGCCCGCACTTGTGCCCAGGCCTTAAGCCTAGCCCGCACTTGTGCCCAGGCCTTAAGCCTAGCCTAGCTGGCACTTGTGCCCATGCCTTAAGCCTAGCCCGCACTTGTGCCCAGGCCTTAAGCCTAGCCTGCACTTGTGCCCAGGCCTTAAGCCTAGCCCGCACTTGTGCCCAGGCCTTAAGCCTAGCCTAGCTGGCACTTGTGCCCATGCCTTAAGCCTAGCCAGCACTTGTGCCCCCTGCCTTGATCCTAGCCAGCACTGCACTTGTGCCCCCTGCCTTGATCCTAGCCAGCACTGCACTTGTGCCCAGGCCTTAAGCCTAGCCCGCACTTGTGCCCAGGCCTTAAGCCTAGCTCGCACTTGTGCCCAGGCCTTAAGCCTAGCCCGCACTTGTGCCCAGGCCTTAAGCCTAGCCGCACTTGTGCCCAGGCCTTAAGCCTAGAACGCACTTGAGCCCAGGCTTTAAGCCTAGCCCGCACTTGTGCCCAGGCCTTAAGCCTAGCCCACACTTGTGCCCAGGCCTTTAGCCTAGCCCGCACTTGTGCCCCGGTCTTAAGCCTAGCCCGCACTTGAGCCCCGGCCTTAAGCCTAGCCCGCACTTGTGCCCCGGCCTTAAGCCTAGCCCGCACTTGTGCCCAGGCCTTAAGCCTAGCCCGCACTTGTGCCCAGGCCTTATGCCTAGCCTAGCTGGCACTTTTGCCCATGCCTTAAGCCTAGCCAGCACTTGTGCCCCCTGCCTTGATCCTAGCAAGCACTGCACTTGTGCTCCGGCCTTAAGCCTAGCCCGCACTTGTGCCCCGGCCTTAAGCCTAGCCCGCACTTGTGCACCGGCCTTAAGCCTAGCCCGCACTTGTGCCCCGGCCTTAAGCCTAGCCCGCACTTGTGCCCAGGCCTTAAGCCTAGCCCGCACTTGTGCCCAGGCCTTAAGCCTAGCCTAGCTGGCACTTGTGCCCATGCCTTAAGCCTAGCCAGCACTTGTGCCCCCTGCCTTGATCCTAGCCAGCACTGCACTTGTGCCCCCTGCCTTGATCCTAGCCAGCACTGCACTTGTGCCCAGGCCTTAAGCCTAGCCCGCACTTGTGCCCAGGCCTTAAGCCTAGCTCGCACTTGTGCCCAGGCCTTAAGCCTAGCCCGCACTTGTGCCCAGGCCTTAAGCCTAGCCGCACTTGTGCCCAGGCCTTAAGCCTAGCCCGCACTTGAGCCCAGGCTTTAAGCCTAGCCCGCACTTGTGCCCAGGCCTTAAGCCTAGCCCACACTTGTGCCCAGGCCTTTAGCCTAGCCCGCACTTGTGCCCCGGTCTTAAGCCTAGCCCGCACTTGAGCCCCGGCCTTAAGCCTAGCCCGCACTTGTGCCCCGGCCTTAAGCCTAGCCCGCACTTGTGCCCAGGCCTTAAGCCTAGCCCGCACTTGTGCCCAGGCCTTATGCCTAGCCTAGCTGGCACTTTTGCCCATGCCTTAAGCCTAGCCAGCACTTGTGCCCCCTGCCTTGATCCTAGCAAGCACTGCACTTGTGCTCCGGCCTTAAGCCTAGCCCGCACTTGTGCCCCGGCCTTAAGCCTAGCCCGCACTTGTGCACCGGCCTTAAGCCTAGCCCGCACTTGTGCCCCGGCCTTAAGCCTAGCCCGCACTTGTGCCCCGGCCTTAAGCCTAGCCCGCACTTGTGCCCCGGCCTTAAGCCTAGCACGCACTTGTGCCCAGGCCTTAAGCCTAGCCCGCACTTGTACCCCGGCCTTAAGCCTAGCCCGCACTTGTGCCCAGGCCTTAAGCCTAGCCCGCACTTGTGCCCCGGCCTTAAGCCTAGCCCGCACTTGTGCCCCGGCCTTAAGCCTAGCCCGCACTTGTGCCCCGGCCTTAAGCCTAGCCCGCACTTGTGCTCAGGCCTTAAGCCTAGCCCGCACTTGTGCCCAGGCCTTAAGCCTAGCCCGCACTTTTGCCCAGGCCTTTAGCCTAGCCCGCACTTGTGCCCAGGCCTTAAGCCTAGCCCGCACTTGTGCCCAGGCTTAAGCCTAGCCCGCACTTGTGCCCAGGCCTTAAGCCTAGCCCGCACTTTTGCCCAGGCCTTTAGCCTAGCCCGCACTTGTGCCCAGGCCTTAAGCCTAGCCCGCACTTGTGCCCAGGCTTAAGCCTAGCCTAGCTGGCACTTGTGCCCAGGCTTAAGCCTAGCCTAGCTGGCACTTGTGCCCATGCCTTAAGCCTAGCCAGCACTTGTGCCCCCTGCCTTGATCCTAGCCAGCACTGCACTTGTGCCCAGGCCTTAAGCCTAGCCCGCACTTGTGCCCAGGCCTTAAGCCTTAAGCCTAGCTCGCACTTGTGCCCAGGCCTTAAGCCTAGCCCGCACTTGTGCCCAGGCCTTAAGCCTAGCCCACACTTGTGCCCAGGCTTAAGCCTAGCCTAGCTGGCACTTGTGCCCATGCCTTAAGCCTAGCCAGCACTTGTGCCCCCTGCCCTGATCCTAGCCAGCACTGCACTTGTGCCCAGGCCTTAAGCCTAGCCCGCACTTGTGCCCTGACCTTAAGCCTAGCCCGCACTTGTGCCCCGGCCTTAAGCCTAGCCCGCACTTGTGCCCCGGCCTTAAGCCTAGCCGCACTTGTGCCCAGGCCTTAAGCCTAGCCCACACTTGTGCCCAGGCCTTAAGCCTAGCCTGCACTTGTGCCCAGGCCTTAAGACTAGCCCGCACTTGTGCCCAGGCCTTAAGCCTAGCCTAGCTGGCACTTGTGCCCATGCCTTAAGCCTAGCCCACACTTGTGCCCAGGCCTTAAGCCTAGCCTGCACTTGTGCCCAGGCCTTAAGGCTAGCCTGCACTTGTGCCCAGGCCTTAAGCCTAGCCTAGCTGGCACTTGTGCCCATGCCTTAAGCCTAGCCAGCACTTGTGCCCCCTGCCTTGATCCTAGCCAGCACTGCACTTGTGCCCAGGCCTTAAGCCTAGCCCGCACTTGTGCCCAGGCCTTAAGCCTAGCCCGCACTTGTGCCCAGGCCTTAAGCCTAGCCCACACTTGTGCCCAGGTTTAAGCCTAGCCTAGCTGGCACTTGTGCCCATGCCTTAAGCCTAGCCAGCACTTGTGCCCCCTGCCCTGATCCTAGCCAGCACTGCACGTGTGCCCAGGCCTTAAGCCTAGCCCGCACTTGTGCCCCGACCTTAAGCCTAGCCCGCACTTGTGCCCCGGCCTTAAGCCTAGCCCGCACTTGTGCCCCGGCCTTAAGCCTAGCCCGCACTTGTGCCCCGGCCTTAAGCCTAGCACGCACTTGTGCCCAGGCCTTAAGCCTAGCCCGCACTTGTACCCCGGCCTTAAGCCTAGCCCGCACTTGTGCCCAGGCCTTAAGCCTAGCCCGCACTTGTGCCCCGGCCTTAAGCCTAGCCCGCACTTGTGCCCCGGCCTTAAGCCTAGCCCGCACTTGTGCCCCGGCCTTAAGCCTAGCCCGCACTTGTGCCCCGGCCTTAAGCCTAGCCCGCACTTGTGCCCAGGCCTTAAGCCTAGCCCGCACTTGTGCCCAGGCCTTAAGCCTAGCCCGCACTTTTGCCCAGGCCTTTAGCCTAGCCCGCACTTGTGCCCAGGCTTAAGCCTAGCCTAGCTGGCACTTGTGCCCAGGCTTAAGCCTAGCCTAGCTGGCACTTGTGCCCATGCCTTAAGCCTAGCCTAGCTGGCACTTGTGCCCATGCCTTAAGCCTAGCCAGCACTTGTGCCCCCTGCCTTGATCCTAGCCAGCACTGCACTTGTGCCCAGGCCTTAAGCCTAGCCCGCACTTGTGCCCAGGCCTTAAGCCTTAAGCCTAGCTCGCACTTGTGCCCAGGCCTTAAGCCTAGCCCGCACTTGTGCCCAGGCCTTAAGCCTAGCCCACACTTGTGCCCAGGCTTAAGCCTAGCCTAGCTGGCACTTGTGCCCATGCCTTAAGCCTAGCCAGCACTTGTGCCCCCTGCCCTGATCCTAGCCAGCACTGCACTTGTGCCCAGGCCTTAAGCCTAGCCCGCACTTGTGCCCCGACCTTAAGCCTAGCCCGCACTTGTGCCCCGGCCTTAAGCCTAGCCCGCACTTGTGCCCCGGCCTTAAGCCTAGCCGCACTTGTGCCCAGGCCTTAAGCCTAGCCCACACTTGTGCCCAGGCCTTAAGCCTAGCCTGCACTTGTGCCCAGGCCTTAAGCCTAGCCCGCACTTGTGCCCAGGCCTTAAGCCTAGCCTAGCTGGCACTTGTGCCCATGCCTTAAGCCTAGCCCACACTTGTGCCCAGGCCTTAAGCCTAGCCTGCACTTGTGCCCAGGCCTTAAGGCTAGCCCGCACTTGTGCCCAGGCCTTTAGCCTAGCCCACACTTGTGCCCCGGTCTTAAGCCTAGCCCGCACTTGAGCCCCGGCCTTAAGCCTAGCCCGCACTTGTGCCCCGGCCTTAAGCCTAGCCCGCACTTGTGCCCAGGCCTTAAGCCTAGCCCGCACTTGTGCCCAGGCCTTATGCCTAGCCTAGCTGGCACTTTTGCCCATGCCTTAAGCCTAGCCAGCACTTGTGCCCCCTGCCTTGATCCTAGCAAGCACTGCACTTGTGCTCCGGCCTTAAGCCTAGCCCGCACTTGTGCCCCGGCCTTAAGCCTAGCCCGCACTTGTGCACCGGCCTTAAGCCTAGCCCGCACTTGTGCCCTGGCCTTAAGCCTAGCCCGCACTTGTGCCCCGGCCTTAAGCCTAGCCCGCACTTGTGCCCCGGCCTTAAGCCTAGCACGCACTTGTGCCCAGGCCTTAAGCCTAGCCCGCACTTGTACCCCGGCCTTAAGCCTAGCCCGCACTTGTGCCCAGGCCTTAAGCCTAGCCCGCACTTGTGCCCCGGCCTTAAGCCTAGCCCGCACTTGTGCCCCGGCCTTAAGCCTAGCCCGCACTTGTGCCCCGGCCTTAAGCCTAGCCCGCACTTGTGCTCAGGCCTTAAGCCTAGCCCGCACTTGTGCCCAGGCCTTAAGCCTAGCCCGCACTTTTGCCCAGGCCTTTAGCCTAGCCCGTACTTGTGCCCAGGCCTTAAGCCTAGCCCGCACTTGTGCCCAGGCTTAAGCCTAGCCCGCACTTTTGCCCAGGCCTTTAGCCTAGCCCGCACTTGTGCCCAGGCCTTAAGCCTAGCCCGCACTTGTGCCCAGGCTTAAGCCTAGCCTAGCTGGCACTTGTGCCCAGGCTTAAGCCTAGCCTAGCTGGCACTTGTGCCCATGCCTTAAGCCTAGCCAGCACTTGTGCCCCCTGCCTTGATCCTAGCCAGCACTGCACTTGTGCCCAGGCCTTAAGCCTAGCCCGCACTTGTGCCCAGGCCTTAAGCCTTAAGCCTAGCTCGCACTTGTGCCCAGGCCTTAAGCCTAGCCCGCACTTGTGCCCAGGCCTTAAGCCTAGCCCACACTTGTGCCCAGGCTTAAGCCTAGCCTAGCTGGCACTTGTGCCCATGCCTTAAGCCTAGCCAGCACTTGTGCCCCCTGCCCTGATCCTAGCCAGCACTGCACTTGTGCCCAGGCCTTAAGCCTAGCCCGCACTTGTGCCCCGACCTTAAGCCTAGCCCGCACTTGTGCCCCGGCCTTAAGCCTAGCCCGCACTTGTGCCCCGGCCTTAAGCCTAGCCGCACTTGTGCCCAGGCCTTAAGCCTAGCCCACACTTGTGCCCAGGCCTTAAGCCTAGCCTGCACTTGTGCCCAGGCCTTAAGACTAGCCCGCACTTGTGCCCAGGCCTTAAGCCTAGCCTAGCTGGCACTTGTGCCCATGCCTTAAGCCTAGCCCACACTTGTGCCCAGGCCTTAAGCCTAGCCTGCACTTGTGCCCAGGCCTTAAGGCTAGCCTGCACTTGTGCCCAGGCCCTAAGCCTAGCCTAGCTGGCACTTGTGCCCATGCCTTAAGCCTAGCCAGCACTTGTGCCCCCTGCCTTGATCCTAGCCAGCACTGCACTTGTGCCCAGGCCTTAAGCCTAGCCCGCACTTGTGCCCAGGCCTTAAGCCTAGCTCGCACTTGTGCCCAGGCCTTAAGCCTAGCCCGCACTTGTGCCCAGGCCTTAAGCCTAGCCGCACTTGTGCCCAGGCCTTAAGCCTAGCCCGCACTTTTGCCCAGGCCTTTAGCCTAGCCCGCACTTGTGCCCAGGCCTTAAGCCTAGCCCGCACTTGTGCCCAGGCTTAAGCCTAGCCTAGCTGGCACTTGTGCCCAGGCTTAAGCCTAGCCTAGCTGGCACTTGTGCCCATGCCTTAAGCCTAGCCAGCACTTGTGCCCCCTGCCTTGATCCTAGCCAGCACTGCACTTGTGCCCAGGCTTTAAGCCTAGCCCGCACTTGTGCCCAGGCCTTAAGCCTAGCTCGCACTTGTGCCCAGGCCTTAAGCCTAGCCCGCACTTGTGCCCAGGCCTTAAGCCTAGCCCACACTTGTGCCCAGGTTTAAGCCTAGCCTAGCTGGCACTTGTGCCCATGCCTTAAGCCTAGCCAGCACTTGTGCCCCCTGCCCTGATCCTAGCCAGCACTGCACTTGTGCCCAGGCCTTAAGCCTAGCCCGCACTTGTGCCCCGACCTTAAGCCTAGCCCGCACTTGTGCCCCGGCCTTAAGCCTAGCCCGCACTTGTGCCCCGGCCTTAAGCCTAGCCGCACTTGTGCCCAGGCCTTAAGCCTAGCCCACACTTGTGCCCAGGCCTTAAGCCTAGCCTGCACTTGTGCCCAGGCCTTAAGCCTAGCCTAGCTGGCACTTGTGCCCATGCCTTAAGCCTAGCCCACACTTGTGTCCAGGCCTTAAGCCTAGCCTGCACTTGTGCCCAGGCCTTAAGCCTAGCCCGCACTTGTGCCCAGGCCTTAAGCCTAGCCTAGCTGGCACTTGTGCCCAGATCTTAAGCCTAGCCAGCACTTGTGCCCCCTGCCTCGATCCTAGCCAGCACTGCACTTGTGCCCAGGCCTTAAGCCTAGCCCGCACTTGTGCCCAGGCCTTAAGCCTAGCTCGCACTTGTGCCCAGGCCTTAAGCCTAGCCCGCACTTGTGCCCAGGCCTTAAGCCTAGCCGCACTTGTGCCCAGGCCTTAAGCTTAGCCCGCACTTGAGCCCAGGCTTTAAGCCTAGCCCGCACTTGTGCCCAGGCCTTAAGCCTAGCCCACACTTGTGCCCAGGCCTTTAGCCTAGCCCGCACTTGTGCCCCGGTCTTAAGCCTAGCCTGCACTTGAGCCCCGGCCTTAAGCCTAGCCCGCACTTGTGCCCCGGCCTTAAGCCTAGCCCGCACTTGTGCCCAGGCCTTAAGCCTAGCCCGCACTTGTGCCCAGGCCTTATGCCTAGCCTAGCTGGCACTTTTGCCCATGCCTTAAGCCTAGCCAGCACTTGTGCCCCCTGCCTTGATCCTAGCAAGCACTGCACTTGTGCTCCGGCCTTAAGCCTAGCCCGCACTTGTGCCCCGGCCTTAAGCCTAGCCCGCACTTGTGCACCGGCCTTAAGCCTAGCCCGCACTTGTGCACCGGCCTTAAGCCTAGCCCGCACTTGTGCCCTGGCCTTAAGCCTAGCCCACACTTGTGCCCCGGCCTTAAGCCTAGCCCGCACTTGTGCCCCGGCCTTAAGCCTAGCACGCACTTGTGCCCAGGCCTTAAGCCTAGCCCGCACTTGTACCCCGGCCTGAAGCCTAGCCCGCACTTGTGCCCCGGCCTTAAGCCTAGCCCGCACTTGTGCCCCGGCCTTAAGCCTAGCCCGCACTTGTGCCCCGGCCTTAAGCCTAGCCCGCACTTGTGCTCAGGCCTTAAGCCTAGCCCGCACTTGTGCCCAGGCCTTAAGCCTAGCCCGCACTTTTGCCCAGGCCTTTAACCTAGCCCGCACTTGTGCCCAGGCCTTAAGCCTAGCCCGCACTTGTGCCCAGGCTTAAGCCTAGCCCGCACTTGTGCCCAGGCCTTAAGCCTAGCCCGCACTTTTGCCCAGGCCTTTAGCCTAGCCCGCACTTGTGCCCAGGCCTTAAGCCTAGCCCGCACTTGTGCCCAGGCTTAAGCCTAGCCTAGCTGGCACTTGTGCCCAGGCTTAAGCCTAGCCTAGCTGGCACTTGTGCCCATGCCTTAAGCCTAGCCAGCACTTGTGCCCCCTGCCTTGATCCTAGCCAGCACTGCACTTGTGCCCAGGCCTTAAGCCTAGCCCGCACTTGTGCCCAGGCCTTAAGCCTTAAGCCTAGCTCGCACTTGTGCCCAGGCCTTAAGCCTAGCCCGCACTTGTGCCCAGGCCTTAAGCCTAGCCCACACTTGTGCCCAGGCTTAAGCCTAGCCTAGCTGGCACTTGTGCCCATGCCTTAAGCCTAGCCAGCACTTGTGCCCCCTGCCCTGATCCTAGCCAGCACTGCACTTGTGCCCAGGCCTTAAGCCTAGCCCGCACTTGTGCCCCGACCTTAAGCCTAGCCCGCACTTGTGCCCCGGCCTTAAGCCTAGCCCGCACTTGTGCCCCGGCCTTAAGCCTAGCCGCACTTGTGCCCAGGCCTTAAGCCTAGCCCACACTTGTGCCCAGGCCTTAAGCCTAGCCTGCACTTGTGCCCAGGCCTTAAGCCTAGCCCGCACTTGTGCCCAGGCCTTAAGCCTAGCCTAGCTGGCACTTGTGCCCATGCCTTAAGCCTAGCCCACACTTGTGCCCAGGCCTTAAGCCTAGCCTGCACTTGTGCCCAGGCCTTAAGGCTAGCCCGCACTTGTGCCCAGGCCTTAAGCCTAGCCTAGCTGGCACTTGTGCCCATGCCTTAAGCCTAGCCAGCACTTGTGCCCCCTGCCTTGATCCTAGCCAGCACTGCACTTGTGCCCAGGCCTTAAGCCTAGCCCGCACTTGTGCCCAGGCCTTAAGCCTAGCTCGCACTTGTGCCCAGGCCTTAAGCCTAGCCCGCACTTGTGCCCAGGCCTTAAGCCTAGCCGCACTTGTGCCCAGGCCCTAAGCCTAGCCCGCACTTTTGCCCAGGCCTTTAGCCTAGCCCGCACTTGTGCCCAGGCCTTAAGCCTAGCCCGCACTTGTGCCCAGGCTTAAGCCTAGCCTAGCTGGCACTTGTGACCAGGCTTAAGCCTAGCCCGCACTTGAGCCCAGGCTTTAAGCCTAGCCCGCACTTGTGCCCAGGCCTTAAGCCTAGCCGCACTTGTGCCCAGGCCTTAAGCTTAGCCCGCACTTGAGCCCAGGCTTTAAGCCTAGCCCGCACTTGTGCCCAGGCCTTAAGCCTAGCCCACACTTGTGCCCAGGCCTTTAGCCTAGCCCGCACTTGTGCCCCGGTCTTAAGCCTAGCCTGCACTTGAGCCCCGGCCTTAAGCCTAGCCCGCACTTGTGCCCCGGCCTTAAGCCTAGCCCGCACTTGTGCCCAGGCCTTAAGCCTAGCCCGCACTTGTGCCCAGGCCTTATGCCTAGCCTAGCTGGCACTTTTGCCCATGCCTTAAGCCTAGCCAGCACTTGTGCCCCCTGCCTTGATCCTAGCAAGCACTGCACTTGTGCTCCGGCCTTAAGCCTAGCCCGCACTTGTGCCCCGGCCTTAAGCCTAGCCCGCACTTGTGCACCGGCCTTAAGCCTAGCCCGCACTTGTGCACCGGCCTTAAGCCTAGCCCGCACTTGTGCCCTGGCCTTAAGCCTAGCCCACACTTGTGCCCCGGCCTTAAGCCTAGCCCGCACTTGTGCCCCGGCCTTAAGCCTAGCACGCACTTGTGCCCAGGCCTTAAGCCTAGCCCGCACTTGTACCCCGGCCTGAAGCCTAGCCCGCACTTGTGCCCCGGCCTTAAGCCTAGCCCGCACTTGTGCCCCGGCCTTAAGCCTAGCCCGCACTTGTGCCCCGGCCTTAAGCCTAGCCCGCACTTGTGCTCAGGCCTTAAGCCTAGCCCGCACTTGTGCCCAGGCCTTAAGCCTAGCCCGCACTTTTGCCCAGGCCTTTAACCTAGCCCGCACTTGTGCCCAGGCCTTAAGCCTAGCCCGCACTTGTGCCCAGGCTTAAGCCTAGCCCGCACTTGTGCCCAGGCCTTAAGCCTAGCCCGCACTTTTGCCCAGGCCTTTAGCCTAGCCCGCACTTGTGCCCAGGCCTTAAGCCTAGCCCGCACTTGTGCCCAGGCTTAAGCCTAGCCTAGCTGGCACTTGTGCCCAGGCTTAAGCCTAGCCTAGCTGGCACTTGTGCCCATGCCTTAAGCCTAGCCAGCACTTGTGCCCCCTGCCTTGATCCTAGCCAGCACTGCACTTGTGCCCAGGCCTTAAGCCTAGCCCGCACTTGTGCCCAGGCCTTAAGCCTTAAGCCTAGCTCGCACTTGTGCCCAGGCCTTAAGCCTAGCCCGCACTTGTGCCCAGGCCTTAAGCCTAGCCCACACTTGTGCCCAGGCTTAAGCCTAGCCTAGCTGGCACTTGTGCCCATGCCTTAAGCCTAGCCAGCACTTGTGCCCCCTGCCCTGATCCTAGCCAGCACTGCACTTGTGCCCAGGCCTTAAGCCTAGCCCGCACTTGTGCCCCGACCTTAAGCCTAGCCCGCACTTGTGCCCCGGCCTTAAGCCTAGCCCGCACTTGTGCCCCGGCCTTAAGCCTAGCCGCACTTGTGCCCAGGCCTTAAGCCTAGCCCACACTTGTGCCCAGGCCTTAAGCCTAGCCTGCACTTGTGCCCAGGCCTTAAGCCTAGCCCGCACTTGTGCCCAGGCCTTAAGCCTAGCCTAGCTGGCACTTGTGCCCATGCCTTAAGCCTAGCCCACACTTGTGCCCAGGCCTTAAGCCTAGCCTGCACTTGTGCCCAGGCCTTAAGGCTAGCCCGCACTTGTGCCCAGGCCTTAAGCCTAGCCTAGCTGGCACTTGTGCCCATGCCTTAAGCCTAGCCAGCACTTGTGCCCCCTGCCTTGATCCTAGCCAGCACTGCACTTGTGCCCAGGCCTTAAGCCTAGCCCGCACTTGTGCCCAGGCCTTAAGCCTAGCTCGCACTTGTGCCCAGGCCTTAAGCCTAGCCCGCACTTGTGCCCAGGCCTTAAGCCTAGCCGCACTTGTGCCCAGGCCCTAAGCCTAGCCCGCACTTTTGCCCAGGCCTTTAGCCTAGCCCGCACTTGTGCCCAGGCCTTAAGCCTAGCCCGCACTTGTGCCCAGGCTTAAGCCTAGCCTAGCTGGCACTTGTGACCAGGCTTAAGCCTAGCCTAGCTAGCACTTGTGCCCATGCCTTAAGCCTAGCCAGCACTTGTGCCCCCTGCCTTGATCCTAGCCAGCACTGCACTTGTGCCCAGGCCTTAAGCCTAGCCCGCACTTGTGCCCAGGCCTTAAGCCTAGCTCGCACTTGTGCCCAGGCCTTAAGCCTAGCCCGCACTTGTGCCCAGGCCTTAAGCCTAGCCCACACTTGTGCCCAGGCTTAAGCCTAGCCTAGCTGGCACTTGTGCCCATGCCTTAAGCCTAGCCAGCACTTGTGCCCCCTGCCCTGATCCTAGCCAGCACTGCACGTGTGCCCAGGCCTTAAGCCTAGCCCGCACTTGTGCCCCGACCTTAAGCCTAGCCCGCACTTGTGCCCCGGCCTTAAGCCTAGCCCGCACTTGTGCCCCGGCCTTAAGCCTAGCCCGCACTTGTGCCCCGGCCTTAAGCCTAGCACGCACTTGTGCCCAGGCCTTAAGCCTAGCCCGCACTTGTACCCCGGCCTTAAGCCTAGCCCGCACTTGTGCCCAGGCCTTAAGCCTAGCCCGCACTTGTGCCCCGGCCTTAAGCCTAGCCCGCACTTGTGCCCCGGCCTTAAGCCTAGCCCGCACTTGTGCCCCGGCCTTAAGCCTAGCCCGCACTTGTGCCCAGGCCTTAAGCCTAGCCCGCACTTGTGCCCAGGCCTTAAGCCTAGCCCGCACTTTTGCCCAGGCCTTTAGCCTAGCCCGCACTTGTGCCCAGGCCTTAAGCCTAGCCCGCACTTGTGCCCAGGCTTAAGCCTAGCCTAGCTGGCACTTGTGCCCAGGCTTAAGCCTAGCCTAGCTGGCACTTGTGCCCATGCCTTAAGCCTAGCCAGCACTTGTGCCCCCTGCCTTGATCCTAGCCAGCACTGCACTTGTGCCCAGGCCTTAAGCCTAGCCCGCACTTGTGCCCAGGCCTTAAGCCTTAAGCCTAGCTCGCACTTGTGCCCAGGCCTTAAGCCTAGCCCGCACTTGTGCCCAGGCCTTAAGCCTAGCCCACACTTGTGCCCAGGCTTAAGCCTAGCCTAGCTGGCACTTGTGCCCATGCCTTAAGCCTAGCCAGCACTTGTGCCCCCTGCCCTGATCCTAGCCAGCACTGCACTTGTGCCCAGGCCTTAAGCCTAGCCCGCACTTGTGCCCCGACCTTAAGCCTAGCCCGCACTTGTGCCCCGGCCTTAAGCCTAGCCCGCACTTGTGCCCCGGCCTTAAGCCTAGCCGCACTTGTGCCCAGGCCTTAAGCCTAGCCCACACTTGTGCCCAGGCCTTAAGCCTAGCCTGCACTTGTGCCCAGGCCTTAAGCCTAGCCCGCACTTGTGCCCAGGCCTTAAGCCTAGCCTAGCTGGCACTTGTGCCCATGCCTTAAGCCTAGCCCACACTTGTGCCCAGGCCTTAAGCCTAGCCTGCACTTGTGCCCAGGCCTTAAGGCTAGCCCGCACTTGTGCCCAGGCCTTAAGCCTAGCCTAGCTGGCACTTGTGCCCATGCCTTAAGCCTAGCCAGCACTTGTGCCCCCTGCCTTGATCCTAGCCAGCACTGCACTTGTGCCCAGGCCTTAAGCCTAGCCCGCACTTGTGCCCAGGCCTTAAGCCTAGCTCGCACTTGTGCCCAGGCCTTAAGCCTAGCCCGCACTTGTGCCCAGGCCTTAAGCCTAGCCGCACTTGTTCCCAGGCCTTAAGCCTAGCCCGCACTTTTGCCCAGGCCTTTAGCCTAGCCCGCACTTGTGCCCAGGCCTTAAGCCTAGCCCGCACTTGTGCCCAGGCTTAAGCCTAGCCTAGCTGGCACTTGTGACCAGGCTTAAGCCTAGCCTAGCTAGCACTTGTGCCCATGCCTTAAGCCTAGCCAGCACTTGTGCCCCCTGCCTTGATCCTAGCCAGCACTGCACTTGTGCCCAGGCCTTAAGCCTAGCCCGCACTTGTGCCCAGGCCTTAAGCCTAGCTCGCACTTGTGCCCAGGCCTTAAGCCTAGCCCGCACTTGTGCCCAGGCCTTAAGCCTAGCCCACACTTGTGCCCAGGCTTAAGCCTAGCCTAGCTGGCACTTGTGCCCATGCCTTAAGCCTAGCCAGCACTTGTGCCCCCTGCCCTGATCCTAGCCAGCACTGCACGTGTGCCCAGGCCTTAAGCCTAGCCCGCACTTGTGCCCCGACCTTAAGCCTAGCCCGCACTTGTGCCCCGGCCTTAAGCCTAGCCCGCACTTGTGCCCCGGCCTTAAGCCTAGCCCGCACTTGTGCCCCGGCCTTAAGCCTAGCACGCACTTGTGCCCAGGCCTTAAGCCTAGCCCGCACTTGTACCCCGGCCTTAAGCCTAGCCCGCACTTGTGCCCAGGCCTTAAGCCTAGCCCGCACTTGTGCCCCGGCCTTAAGCCTAGCCCGCACTTGTGCCCCGGCCTTAAGCCTAGCCCGCACTTGTGCCCCGGCCTTAAGCCTAGCCCGCACTTGTGCCCAGGCCTTAAGCCTAGCCCGCACTTGTGCCCAGGCCTTAAGCCTAGCCCGCACTTTTGCCCAGGCCTTTAGCCTAGCCCGCACTTGTGCCCAGGCCTTAAGCCTAGCCCGCACTTGTGCCCAGGCTTAAGCCTAGCCTAGCTGGCACTTGTGCCCAGGCTTAAGCCTAGCCTAGCTGGCACTTGTGCCCATGCCTTAAGCCTAGCCAGCACTTGTGCCCCCTGCCTTGATCCTAGCCAGCACTGCACTTGTGCCCAGGCCTTAAGCCTAGCCCGCACTTGTGCCCAGGCCTTAAGCCTTAAGCCTAGCTCGCACTTGTGCCCAGGCCTTAAGCCTAGCCCGCACTTGTGCCCAGGCCTTAAGCCTAGCCCACACTTGTGCCCAGGCTTAAGCCTAGCCTAGCTGGCACTTGTGCCCATGCCTTAAGCCTAGCCAGCACTTGTGCCCCGGCCTTAAGCCTAGCCCGCACTTGTGCCCCGGCCTTAAGCCTAGCCCGCACTTGTGCCCAGGCCTTAAGCCTAGCCCGCACTTGTGCCCAGGCCTTAAGCCTAGCCCGCACTTTTGCCCAGGCCTTTAGCCTAGCCCGCACTTGTGCCCAGGCCTTAAGCCTAGCCCGCACTTGTGCCCAGGCTTAAGCCTAGCCTAGCTGGCACTTGTGCCCAGGCTTAAGCCTAGCCTAGCTGGCACTTGTGCCCATGCCTTAAGCCTAGCCAGCACTTGTGCCCCCTGCCTTGATCCTAGCCAGCACTGCACTTGTGCCCAGGCCTTAAGCCTAGCCCGCACTTGTGCCCAGGCCTTAAGCCTTAAGCCTAGCTCGCACTTGTGCCCAGGCCTTAAGCCTAGCCCGCACTTGTGCCCAGGCCTTAAGCCTAGCCCACACTTGTGCCCAGGCTTAAGCCTAGCCTAGCTGGCACTTGTGCCCATGCCTTAAGCCTAGCCAGCACTTGTGCCCCCTGCCCTGATCCTAGCCAGCACTGCACTTGTGCCCAGGCCTTAAGCCTAGCCCGCACTTGTGCCCCGACCTTAAGCCTAGCCCGCACTTGTGCCCCGGCCTTAAGCCTAGCCCGCACTTGTGCCCCGGCCTTAAGCCTAGCCGCACTTGTGCCCAGGCCTTAAGCCTAGCCCACACTTGTGCCCAGGCCTTAAGCCTAGCCTGCACTTGTGCCCAGGCCTTAAGCCTAGCCCGCACTTGTGCCCAGGCCTTAAGCCTAGCCTAGCTGGCACTTGTGCCCATGCCTTAAGCCTAGCCCACACTTGTGCCCAGGCCTTAAGCCTAGCCTGCACTTGTGCCCAGGCCTTAAGGCTAGCCCGCACTTGTGCCCAGGCCTTAAGCCTAGCCTAGCTGGCACTTGTGCCCATGCCTTAAGCCTAGCCAGCACTTGTGCCCCCTGCCTTGATCCTAGCCAGCACTGCACTTGTGCCCAGGCCTTAAGCCTAGCCCGCACTTGTGCCCAGGCCTTAAGCCTAGCTCGCACTTGTGCCCAGGCCTTAAGCCTAGCCCGCACTTGTGCCCAGGCCTTAAGCCTAGCCGCACTTGTGCCCAGGCCTTAAGCCTAGCCCGCACTTGAGCCCAGGCTTTAAGCCTAGCCCGCACTTGTGCCCAGGCCTTAAGCCTAGCCCACACTTGTGCCCAGGCCTTTAGCCTAGCCCGCACTTGTGCCCCGGTCTTAAGCCTAGCCCGCACTTGAGCCCCGGCCTTAAGCCTAGCCCGCACTTGTGCCCCGGCCTTAAGCCTAGCCCGCACTTGTGCCCAGGCCTTAAGCCTAGCCCGCACTTGTGCCCAGGCCTTATGCTTAGCCTAGCTGGCACTTTTGCCCATGCCTTAAGCCTAGCCAGCACTTGTGCCCCATGCCTTGATCCTAGCAAGCACTGCACTTGTGCTCCGGCCTTAAGCCTAGCCCGCACTTGTGCCCCAGCCTTAAGCCTAGCCCGCACTTGTGCACCGGCCTTAAGCCTAGCCCGCACTTGTGCCCCGGCCTTAAGCCTAGCCCGCACTTGTGCCCCGGCCTTAAGCCTAGCCCGCACTTGTGCCCCGGCCTTAAGCCTAGCACGCACTTGTGCCCAGGCCTTAAGCCTAGCCCGCACTTGTACCCCGGCCTTAAGCCTAGCCCGCACTTGTGCCCAGGCCTTAAGCCTAGCCCGCACTTGTGCCCAGGCCTTAAGCCTAGTCCGCACTTGTGCCCCGGCCTTAAGCCTAGCCCGCACTTGTGCCCCGGCCTTAAGCCTAGCCCGCACTTGTGCCCCGGCCTTAAGCCTAGCCCGCACTTGTGCCCCGGCCTTAAGCCTAGCCCGCACTTGTGCCCAGGCCTTAAGCCTAGCCCGCACTTGTGCCCAGGCCTTAAGCCTAGCCCGCACTTTTGCCCAGGCCTTTAGCCTAGCCCGCACTTGTGCCCAGGCCTTAAGCCTAGCCCGCACTTGTGCCCAGGCTTAAGCCTAGCCTAGCTGGCACTTGTGCCCAGGCTTAAGCCTAGCCTAGCTGGCACTTGTGCCCATGCCTTAAGCCTAGCCAGCACTTGTGCCCCCTGCCTTGATCCTAGCCAGCACTGCACTTGTGCCCAGGCCTTAAGCCTAGCCCGCACTTGTGCCCAGGCCTTAAGCCTAGCTCGCACTTGTGCCCAGGCCTTAAGCCTAGCCCGCACTTGTGCCCAGGCCTTAAGCCTAGCCCACACTTGTGCCCAGGCTTAAGCCTAGCCTAGCTGGCACTTGTGCCCATGCCTTAAGCCTAGCCAGCACTTGTGCCCCCTGCCCTGATCCTAGCCAGCACTGCACTTGTGCCCAGGCCTTAAGCCTAGCCCGCACTTGTGCCCCGACCTTAAGCCTAGCCCGCACTTGTGCCCCGGCCTTAAGCCTAGCCCGCACTTGTGCCCCGGCCTTAAGCCTAGCCGCACTTGTGCCCAGGCCTTAAGCCTAGCCCACACTTGTGCCCAGGCCTTAAGCCTAGCCCGCACTTGTGCCCAGGCCTTAAGCCTAGCCCGCACTTGTGCCCAGGCCTTAAGCCTAGCCCGCACTTGTGCCCAGGCCTTAAGCCTAGTCCGCACTTGTGCCCCGGCCTTAAGCCTAGCCCGCACTTGTGCCCCGGCCTTAAGCCTAGCCCGCACTTGTGCCCCGGCCTTAAGCCTAGCCCGCACTTGTGCCCCGGCCTTAAGCCTAGCCCGCACTTGTGCCCAGGCCTTAAGCCTAGCCCGCACTTGTGCCCAGGCCTTAAGCCTAGCCCGCACTTTTGCCCAGGCCTTTAGCCTAGCCCGCACTTGTGCCCAGGCCTTAAGCCTAGCCTAGCTGGCACTTGTGCCCATGCCTTAAGCCTAGCCCACACTTGTGCCCAGGCCTTAAGCCTAGCCTGCACTTGTGCCCAGGCCTTAAGGCTAGCCCGCACTTGTGCCCAGGCCTTAAGCCTAGCCTAGCTGGCACTTGTGCCCATGCCTTAAGCCTAGCCAGCACTTGTGCCCCCTGCCTTGATCCTAGCCAGCACTGCACTTGTGCCCAGGCCTTAAGCCTAGCCCGCACTTGTGCCCAGGCCTTAAGCCTAGCTCGCACTTGTGCCCAGGCCTTAAGCCTAGCCCGCACTTGTGCCCAGGCCTTAAGCCTAGCCGCACTTGTGCCCAGGCCTTAAGCCTAGCCCGCACTTTTGCCCAGGCCTTTAGCCTAGCCCGCACTTGTGCCCAGGCCTTAAGCCTAGCCCGCACTTGTGCCCAGGCTTAAGCCTAGCCTAGCTGGCACTTGTGACCAGGCTTAAGCCTAGCCTAGCTAGCACTTGTGCCCATGCCTTAAGCCTAGCCAGCACTTGTGCCCCCTGCCTTGATCCTAGCCAGCACTGCACTTGTGCCCAGGCCTTAAGCCTAGCCCGCACTTGTGCCCAGGCCTTAAGCCTAGCTCGCACTTGTGCCCAGGCCTTAAGCCTAGCCCGCACTTGTGCCCAGGCCTTAAGCCTAGCCCACACTTGTGCCCAGGCTTAAGCCTAGCCTAGCTGGCACTTGTGCCCATGCCTTAAGCCTAGCCAGCACTTGTGCCCCCTGCCCTGATCCTAGCCAGCACTGCACTTGTGCCCAGGCCTTAAGCCTAGCCCGCACTTGTGCCCCGACCTTAAGCCTAGCCCGCACTTGTGCCCCGGCCTTAAGCCTAGCCCGCACTTGTGCCCCGGCCTTAAGCCTAGCCCGCACTTGTGCCCCGGCCTTAAGCCTAGCCCGCACTTGTGCCCCGGCCTTAAGCCTAGCCCGCACTTGTGCCCCGGCCTTAAGCCTAGCACGCACTTGTGCCCAGGCCTTAAGCCTAGCCCGCACTTGTACCCCGGCCTTAAGCCTAGCCCGCACTTGTGCCCAGGCCTTAAGCCTAGCCCGCACTTGTGCCCAGGCCTTAAGCCTAGTCCGCACTTGTGCCCCGGCCTTAAGCCTAGCCCGCACTTGTGCCCCGGCCTTAAGCCTAGCCCGCACTTGTGCCCCGGCCTTAAGCCTAGCCCGCACTTGTGCCCCGGCCTTAAGCCTAGCCCGCACTTGTGCCCAGGCCTTAAGCCTAGCCCGCACTTGTGCCCAGGCCTTAAGCCTAGCCCGCACTTTTGCCCAGGCCTTTAGCCTAGCCCGCACTTGTGCCCAGGCCTTAAGCCTAGCCCGCACTTGTGCCCAGGCTTAAGCCTAGCCTAGCTGGCACTTGTGCCCAGGCTTAAGCCTAGCCTAGCTGGCACTTGTGCCCATGCCTTAAGCCTAGCCAGCACTTGTGCCCCCTGCCTTGATCCTAGCCAGCACTGCACTTGTGCCCAGGCCTTAAGCCTAGCCCGCACTTGTGCCCAGGCCTTAAGCCTAGCTCGCACTTGTGCCCAGGCCTTAAGCCTAGCCCGCACTTGTGCCCAGGCCTTAAGCCTAGCCCACACTTGTGCCCAGGCTTAAGCCTAGCCTAGCTGGCACTTGTGCCCATGCCTTAAGCCTAGCCAGCACTTGTGCCCCCTGCCCTGATCCTAGCCAGCACTGCACTTGTGCCCAGGCCTTAAGCCTAGCCCGCACTTGTGCCCCGACCTTAAGCCTAGCCCGCACTTGTGCCCCGGCCTTAAGCCTAGCCCGCACTTGTGCCCCGGCCTTAAGCCTAGCCGCACTTGTGCCCAGGCCTTAAGCCTAGCCCACACTTGTGCCCAGGCCTTAAGCCTAGCCCGCACTTGTGCCCAGGCCTTAAGCCTAGCCCGCACTTGTGCCCAGGCCTTAAGCCTAGCCCGCACTTGTGCCCAGGCCTTAAGCCTAGTCCGCACTTGTGCCCCGGCCTTAAGCCTAGCCCGCACTTGTGCCCCGGCCTTAAGCCTAGCCCGCACTTGTGCCCCGGCCTTAAGCCTAGCCCGCACTTGTGCCCCGGCCTTAAGCCTAGCCCGCACTTGTGCCCAGGCCTTAAGCCTAGCCCGCACTTGTGCCCAGGCCTTAAGCCTAGCCCGCACTTTTGCCCAGGCCTTTAGCCTAGCCCGCACTTGTGCCCAGGCCTTAAGCCTAGCCTAGCTGGCACTTGTGCCCATGCCTTAAGCCTAGCCCACACTTGTGCCCAGGCCTTAAGCCTAGCCTGCACTTGTGCCCAGGCCTTAAGGCTAGCCCGCACTTGTGCCCAGGCCTTAAGCCTAGCCTAGCTGGCACTTGTGCCCATGCCTTAAGCCTAGCCAGCACTTGTGCCCCCTGCCTTGATCCTAGCCAGCACTGCACTTGTGCCCAGGCCTTAAGCCTAGCCCGCACTTGTGCCCAGGCCTTAAGCCTAGCTCGCACTTGTGCCCAGGCCTTAAGCCTAGCCCGCACTTGTGCCCAGGCCTTAAGCCTAGCCGCACTTGTGCCCAGGCCTTAAGCCTAGCCCGCACTTTTGCCCAGGCCTTTAGCCTAGCCCGCACTTGTGCCCAGGCCTTAAGCCTAGCCCGCACTTGTGCCCAGGCTTAAGCCTAGCCTAGCTGGCACTTGTGACCAGGCTTAAGCCTAGCCTAGCTAGCACTTGTGCCCATGCCTTAAGCCTAGCCAGCACTTGTGCCCCCTGCCTTGATCCTAGCCAGCACTGCACTTGTGCCCAGGCCTTAAGCCTAGCCCGCACTTGTGCCCAGGCCTTAAGCCTAGCTCGCACTTGTGCCCAGGCCTTAAGCCTAGCCCGCACTTGTGCCCAGGCCTTAAGCCTAGCCCACACTTGTGCCCAGGCTTAAGCCTAGCCTAGCTGGCACTTGTGCCCATGCCTTAAGCCTAGCCAGCACTTGTGCCCCCTGCCCTGATCCTAGCCAGCACTGCACGTGTGCCCAGGCCTTAAGCCTAGCCCGCACTTGTGCCCCGACCTTAAGCCTAGCCCGCACTTGTGCCCCGGCCTTAAGCCTAGCCCGCACTTGTGCCCCGGCCTTAAGCCTAGCCCGCACTTGTGCCCCGGCCTTAAGCCTAGCACGCACTTGTGCCCAGGCCTTAAGCCTAGCCCGCACTTGTACCCCGGCCTTAAGCCTAGCCCGCACTTGTGCCCAGGCCTTAAGCCTAGCCCGCACTTGTGCCCCGGCCTTAAGCCTAGCCCGCACTTGTGCCCCGGCCTTAAGCCTAGCCCGCACTTGTGCCCCGGCCTTAAGCCTAGCCCGCACTTGTGCCCAGGCCTTAAGCCTAGCCCGCACTTGTGCCCAGGCCTTAAGCCTAGCCCGCACTTTTGCCCAGGCCTTTAGCCTAGCCCGCACTTGTGCCCAGGCCTTAAGCCTAGCCCGCACTTGTGCCCAGGCTTAAGCCTAGCCTAGCTGGCACTTGTGCCCAGGCTTAAGCCTAGCCTAGCTGGCACTTGTGCCCATGCCTTAAGCCTAGCCAGCACTTGTGCCCCCTGCCTTGATCCTAGCCAGCACTGCACTTGTGCCCAGGCCTTAAGCCTAGCCCGCACTTGTGCCCAGGCCTTAAGCCTTAAGCCTAGCTCGCACTTGTGCCCAGGCCTTAAGCCTAGCCCGCACTTGTGCCCAGGCCTTAAGCCTAGCCCACACTTGTGCCCAGGCTTAAGCCTAGCCTAGCTGGCACTTGTGCCCATGCCTTAAGCCTAGCCAGCACTTGTGCCCCCTGCCCTGATCCTAGCCAGCACTGCACTTGTGCCCAGGCCTTAAGCCTAGCCCGCACTTGTGCCCCGACCTTAAGCCTAGCCCGCACTTGTGCCCCGGCCTTAAGCCTAGCCCGCACTTGTGCCCCGGCCTTAAGCCTAGCCGCACTTGTGCCCAGGCCTTAAGCCTAGCCCACACTTGTGCCCAGGCCTTAAGCCTAGCCTGCACTTGTGCCCAGGCCTTAAGCCTAGCCCGCACTTGTGCCCAGGCCTTAAGCCTAGCCTAGCTGGCACTTGTGCCCATGCCTTAAGCCTAGCCCACACTTGTGCCCAGGCCTTAAGCCTAGCCTGCACTTGTGCCCAGGCCTTAAGGCTAGCCCGCACTTGTGCCCAGGCCTTAAGCCTAGCCTAGCTGGCACTTGTGCCCATGCCTTAAGCCTAGCAAGCACTTGTGCCCCCTGCCTTGATCCTAGCCAGCACTGCACTTGTGCCCAGGCCTTAAGCCTAGCCCGCACTTGTGCCCAGGCCTTAAGCCTAGCTCGCACTTGTGCCCAGGCCTTAAGCCTAGCCCGCACTTGTGCCCAGGCCTTAAGCCTAGCCGCACTTGTGCCCAGGCCTTAAGCCTAGCCCGCACTTGAGCCCAGGCTTTAAGCCTAGCCCGCACTTGTGCCCAGGCCTTAAGCCTAGCCCACACTTGTGCCCAGGCCTTTAGCCTAGCCCGCACTTGTGCCCCGGTCTTAAGCCTAGCCCGCACTTGAGCCCCGGCCTTAAGCCTAGCCCGCACTTGTGCCCCGGCCTTAAGCCTAGCCCGCACTTGTGCCCAGGCCTTAAGCCTAGCCCGCACTTGTGCCCAGGCCTTATGCTTAGCCTAGCTGGCACTTTTGCCCATGCCTTAAGCCTAGCCAGCACTTGTGCCCCATGCCTTGATCCTAGCAAGCACTGCACTTGTGCTCCGGCCTTAAGCCTAGCCCGCACTTGTGCCCCAGCCTTAAGCCTAGCCCGCACTTGTGCACCGGCCTTAAGCCTAGCCCGCACTTGTGCCCCGGCCTTAAGCCTAGCCCGCACTTGTGCCCCGGCCTTAAGCCTAGCCCGCACTTGTGCCCCGGCCTTAAGCCTAGCACGCACTTGTGCCCAGGCCTTAAGCCTAGCCCGCACTTGTACCCCGGCCTTAAGCCTAGCCCGCACTTGTGCCCAGGCCTTAAGCCTAGCCCGCACTTGTGCCCAGGCCTTAAGCCTAGTCCGCACTTGTGCCCCGGCCTTAAGCCTAGCCCGCACTTGTGCCCCGGCCTTAAGCCTAGCCCGCACTTGTGCCCCGGCCTTAAGCCTAGCCCGCACTTGTGCCCCGGCCTTAAGCCTAGCCCGCACCTGTGCCCAGGCCTTAAGCCTAGCCCGCACTTGTGCCCAGGCCTTAAGCCTAGCCCGCACTTTTGCCCAGGCCTTTAGCCTAGCCCGCACTTGTGCCCAGGCCTTAAGCCTAGCCCGCACTTGTGCCCAGGCTTAAGCCTAGCCTAGCTGGCACTTGTGCCCAGGCTTAAGCCTAGCCTAGCTGGCACTTGTGCCCATGCCTTAAGCCTAGCCAGCACTTGTGCCCCCTGCCTTGATCCTAGCCAGCACTGCACTTGTGCCCAGGCCTTAAGCCTAGCCCGCACTTGTGCCCAGGCCTTAAGCCTAGCTCGCACTTGTGCCCAGGCCTTAAGCCTAGCCCGCACTTGTGCCCAGGCCTTAAGCCTAGCCCACACTTGTGCCCAGGCTTAAGCCTAGCCTAGCTGGCACTTGTGCCCATGCCTTAAGCCTAGCCAGCACTTGTGCCCCCTGCCCTGATCCTAGCCAGCACTGCACTTGTGCCCAGGCCTTAAGCCTAGCCCGCACTTGTGCCCCGACCTTAAGCCTAGCCCGCACTTGTGCCCCGGCCTTAAGCCTAGCCCGCACTTGTGCCCCGGCCTTAAGCCTAGCCGCACTTGTGCCCAGGCCTTAAGCCTAGCCCACACTTGTGCCCAGGCCTTAAGCCTAGCCCGCACTTGTGCCCAGGCCTTAAGCCTAGCCCGCACTTGTGCCCAGGCCTTAAGCCTAGCCCGCACTTGTGCCCAGGCCTTAAGCCTAGTCCGCACTTGTGCCCCGGCCTTAAGCCTAGCCCGCACTTGTGCCCCGGCCTTAAGCCTAGCCCGCACTTGTGCCCCGGCCTTAAGCCTAGCCCGCACTTGTGCCCCGGCCTTAAGCCTAGCCCGCACTTGTGCCCAGGCCTTAAGCCTAGCCCGCACTTGTGCCCAGGCCTTAAGCCTAGCCCGCACTTTTGCCCAGGCCTTTAGCCTAGCCCGCACTTGTGCCCAGGCCTTAAGCCTAGCCTAGCTGGCACTTGTGCCCATGCCTTAAGCCTAGCCCACACTTGTGCCCAGGCCTTAAGCCTAGCCTGCACTTGTGCCCAGGCCTTAAGGCTAGCCCGCACTTGTGCCCAGGCCTTAAGCCTAGCCTAGCTGGCACTTGCGCCCATGCCTTAAGCCTAGCCAGCACTTGTGCCCCCTGCCTTGATCCTAGCCAGCACTGCACTTGTGCCCAGGCCTTAAGCCTAGCCCGCACTTGTGCCCAGGCCTTAAGCCTAGCTCGCACTTGTGCCCAGGCCTTAAGCCTAGCCCGCACTTGTGCCCAGGCCTTAAGCCTAGCCGCACTTGTGCCCAGGCCTTAAGCCTAGCCCGCACTTTTGCCCAGGCCTTTAGCCTAGCCCGCACTTGTGCCCAGGCCTTAAGCCTAGCCCGCACTTGTGCCCAGGCTTAAGCCTAGCCTAGCTGGCACTTGTGACCAGGCTTAAGCCTAGCCTAGCTAGCACTTGTGCCCATGCCTTAAGCCTAGCCAGCACTTGTGCCCCCTGCCTTGATCCTAGCCAGCACTGCACTTGTGCCCAGGCCTTAAGCCTAGCCCGCACTTGTGCCCAGGCCTTAAGCCTAGCTCGCACTTGTGCCCAGGCCTTAAGCCTAGCCCGCACTTGTGCCCAGGCCTTAAGCCTAGCCGCACTTGTTCCCAGGCCTTAAGCCTAGCCCGCACTTTTGCCCAGGCCTTTAGCCTAGCCCGCACTTGTGCCCAGGCCTTAAGCCTAGCCCGCACTTGTGCCCAGGCTTAAGCCTAGCCTAGCTGGCACTTGTGACCAGGCTTAAGCCTAGCCTAGCTAGCACTTGTGCCCATGCCTTAAGCCTAGCCAGCACTTGTGCCCCCTGCCTTGATCCTAGCCAGCACTGCACTTGTGCCCAGGCCTTAAGCCTAGCCCGCACTTGTGCCCAGGCCTTAAGCCTAGCTCGCACTTGTGCCCAGGCCTTAAGCCTAGCCCGCACTTGTGCCCAGGCCTTAAGCCTAGCCCACACTTGTGCCCAGGCTTAAGCCTAGCCTAGCTGGCACTTGTGCCCATGCCTTAAGCCTAGCCAGCACTTGTGCCCCCTGCCCTGATCCTAGCCAGCACTGCACGTGTGCCCAGGCCTTAAGCCTAGCCCGCACTTGTGCCCCGACCTTAAGCCTAGCCCGCACTTGTGCCCCGGCCTTAAGCCTAGCCCGCACTTGTGCCCCGGCCTTAAGCCTAGCCCGCACTTGTGCCCCGGCCTTAAGCCTAGCACGCACTTGTGCCCAGGCCTTAAGCCTAGCCCGCACTTGTACCCCGGCCTTAAGCCTAGCCCGCACTTGTGCCCAGGCCTTAAGCCTAGCCCGCACTTGTGCCCCGGCCTTAAGCCTAGCCCGCACTTGTGCCCCGGCCTTAAGCCTAGCCCGCACTTGTGCCCCGGCCTTAAGCCTAGCCCGCACTTGTGCCCAGGCCTTAAGCCTAGCCCGCACTTGTGCCCAGGCCTTAAGCCTAGCCCGCACTTTTGCCCAGGCCTTTAGCCTAGCCCGCACTTGTGCCCAGGCCTTAAGCCTAGCCCGCACTTGTGCCCAGGCTTAAGCCTAGCCTAGCTGGCACTTGTGCCCAGGCTTAAGCCTAGCCTAGCTGGCACTTGTGCCCATGCCTTAAGCCTAGCCAGCACTTGTGCCCCCTGCCTTGATCCTAGCCAGCACTGCACTTGTGCCCAGGCCTTAAGCCTAGCCCGCACTTGTGCCCAGGCCTTAAGCCTTAAGCCTAGCTCGCACTTGTGCCCAGGCCTTAAGCCTAGCCCGCACTTGTGCCCAGGCCTTAAGCCTAGCCCACACTTGTGCCCAGGCTTAAGCCTAGCCTAGCTGGCACTTGTGCCCATGCCTTAAGCCTAGCCAGCACTTGTGCCCCCTGCCCTGATCCTAGCCAGCACTGCACTTGTGCCCAGGCCTTAAGCCTAGCCCGCACTTGTGCCCCGACCTTAAGCCTAGCCCGCACTTGTGCCCCGGCCTTAAGCCTAGCCCGCACTTGTGCCCCGGCCTTAAGCCTAGCCGCACTTGTGCCCAGGCCTTAAGCCTAGCCCACACTTGTGCCCAGGCCTTAAGCCTAGCCTGCACTTGTGCCCAGGCCTTAAGCCTAGCCCGCACTTGTGCCCAGGCCTTAAGCCTAGCCTAGCTGGCACTTGTGCCCATGCCTTAAGCCTAGCCCACACTTGTGCCCAGGCCTTAAGCCTAGCCTGCACTTGTGCCCAGGCCTTAAGGCTAGCCCGCACTTGTGCCCAGGCCTTAAGCCTAGCCTAGCTGGCACTTGTGCCCATGCCTTAAGCCTAGCCAGCACTTGTGCCCCCTGCCTTGATCCTAGCCAGCACTGCACTTGTGCCCAGGCCTTAAGCCTAGCCCGCACTTGTGCCCAGGCCTTAAGCCTAGCTCGCACTTGTGCCCAGGCCTTAAGCCTAGCCCGCACTTGTGCCCAGGCCTTAAGCCTAGCCGCACTTGTGCCCAGGCCTTAAGCCTAGCCCGCACTTGAGCCCAGGCTTTAAGCCTAGCCCGCACTTGTGCCCAGGCCTTAAGCCTAGCCCACACTTGTGCCCAGGCCTTTAGCCTAGCCCGCACTTGTGCCCCGGTCTTAAGCCTAGCCCGCACTTGAGCCCCGGCCTTAAGCCTAGCCCGCACTTGTGCCCCGGCCTTAAGCCTAGCCCGCACTTGTGCCCAGGCCTTAAGCCTAGCCCGCACTTGTGCCCAGGCCTTATGCTTAGCCTAGCTGGCACTTTTGCCCATGCCTTAAGCCTAGCCAGCACTTGTGCCCCATGCCTTGATCCTAGCAAGCACTGCACTTGTGCTCCGGCCTTAAGCCTAGCCCGCACTTGTGCCCCAGCCTTAAGCCTAGCCCGCACTTGTGCACCGGCCTTAAGCCTAGCCCGCACTTGTGCCCCGGCCTTAAGCCTAGCCCGCACTTGTGCCCCGGCCTTAAGCCTAGCCCGCACTTGTGCCCCGGCCTTAAGCCTAGCACGCACTTGTGCCCAGGCCTTAAGCCTAGCCCGCACTTGTACCCCGGCCTTAAGCCTAGCCCGCACTTGTGCCCAGGCCTTAAGCCTAGCCCGCACTTGTGCCCAGGCCTTAAGCCTAGTCCGCACTTGTGCCCCGGCCTTAAGCCTAGCCCGCACTTGTGCCCCGGCCTTAAGCCTAGCCCGCACTTGTGCCCCGGCCTTAAGCCTAGCCCGCACTTGTGCCCCGGCCTTAAGCCTAGCCCGCACTTGTGCCCAGGCCTTAAGCCTAGCCCGCACTTGTGCCCAGGCCTTAAGCCTAGCCCGCACTTTTGCCCAGGCCTTTAGCCTAGCCCGCACTTGTGCCCAGGCCTTAAGCCTAGCCCGCACTTGTGCCCAGGCTTAAGCCTAGCCTAGCTGGCACTTGTGCCCAGGCTTAAGCCTAGCCTAGCTGGCACTTGTGCCCATGCCTTAAGCCTAGCCAGCACTTGTGCCCCCTGCCTTGATCCTAGCCAGCACTGCACTTGTGCCCAGGCCTTAAGCCTAGCCCGCACTTGTGCCCAGGCCTTAAGCCTAGCTCGCACTTGTGCCCAGGCCTTAAGCCTAGCCCGCACTTGTGCCCAGGCCTTAAGCCTAGCCCACACTTGTGCCCAGGCTTAAGCCTAGCCTAGCTGGCACTTGTGCCCATGCCTTAAGCCTAGCCAGCACTTGTGCCCCCTGCCCTGATCCTAGCCAGCACTGCACTTGTGCCCAGGCCTTAAGCCTAGCCCGCACTTGTGCCCCGACCTTAAGCCTAGCCCGCACTTGTGCCCCGGCCTTAAGCCTAGCCCGCACTTGTGCCCCGGCCTTAAGCCTAGCCGCACTTGTGCCCAGGCCTTAAGCCTAGCCCACACTTGTGCCCAGGCCTTAAGCCTAGCCCGCACTTGTGCCCAGGCCTTAAGCCTAGCCCGCACTTGTGCCCAGGCCTTAAGCCTAGCCCGCACTTGTGCCCAGGCCTTAAGCCTAGTCCGCACTTGTGCCCCGGCCTTAAGCCTAGCCCGCACTTGTGCCCCGGCCTTAAGCCTAGCCCGCACTTGTGCCCCGGCCTTAAGCCTAGCCCGCACTTGTGCCCCGGCCTTAAGCCTAGCCCGCACTTGTGCCCAGGCCTTAAGCCTAGCCCGCACTTGTGCCCAGGCCTTAAGCCTAGCCCGCACTTTTGCCCAGGCCTTTAGCCTAGCCCGCACTTGTGCCCAGGCCTTAAGCCTAGCCTAGCTGGCACTTGTGCCCATGCCTTAAGCCTAGCCCACACTTGTGCCCAGGCCTTAAGCCTAGCCTGCACTTGTGCCCAGGCCTTAAGGCTAGCCCGCACTTGTGCCCAGGCCTTAAGCCTAGCCTAGCTGGCACTTGTGCCCATGCCTTAAGCCTAGCCAGCACTTGTGCCCCCTGCCTTGATCCTAGCCAGCACTGCACTTGTGCCCAGGCCTTAAGCCTAGCCCGCACTTGTGCCCAGGCCTTAAGCCTAGCTCGCACTTGTGCCCAGGCCTTAAGCCTAGCCCGCACTTGTGCCCAGGCCTTAAGCCTAGCCGCACTTGTGCCCAGGCCTTAAGCCTAGCCCGCACTTTTGCCCAGGCCTTTAGCCTAGCCCGCACTTGTGCCCAGGCCTTAAGCCTAGCCCGCACTTGTGCCCAGGCTTAAGCCTAGCCTAGCTGGCACTTGTGACCAGGCTTAAGCCTAGCCTAGCTAGCACTTGTGCCCATGCCTTAAGCCTAGCCAGCACTTGTGCCCCCTGCCTTGATCCTAGCCAGCACTGCACTTGTGCCCAGGCCTTAAGCCTAGCCCGCACTTGTGCCCAGGCCTTAAGCCTAGCTCGCACTTGTGCCCAGGCCTTAAGCCTAGCCCGCACTTGTGCCCAGGCCTTAAGCCTAGCCCACACTTGTGCCCAGGCTTAAGCCTAGCCTAGCTGGCACTTGTGCCCATGCCTTAAGCCTAGCCAGCACTTGTGCCCCCTGCCCTGATCCTAGCCAGCACTGCACTTGTGCCCAGGCCTTAAGCCTAGCCCGCACTTGTGCCCCGACCTTAAGCCTAGCCCGCACTTGTGCCCCGGCCTTAAGCCTAGCCCGCACTTGTGCCCCGGCCTTAAGCCTAGCCCGCACTTGTGCCCCGGCCTTAAGCCTAGCCCGCACTTGTGCCCCGGCCTTAAGCCTAGCCCGCACTTGTGCCCCGGCCTTAAGCCTAGCACGCACTTGTGCCCAGGCCTTAAGCCTAGCCCGCACTTGTACCCCGGCCTTAAGCCTAGCCCGCACTTGTGCCCAGGCCTTAAGCCTAGCCCGCACTTGTGCCCAGGCCTTAAGCCTAGTCCGCACTTGTGCCCCGGCCTTAAGCCTAGCCCGCACTTGTGCCCCGGCCTTAAGCCTAGCCCGCACTTGTGCCCCGGCCTTAAGCCTAGCCCGCACTTGTGCCCCGGCCTTAAGCCTAGCCCGCACTTGTGCCCAGGCCTTAAGCCTAGCCCGCACTTGTGCCCAGGCCTTAAGCCTAGCCCGCACTTTTGCCCAGGCCTTTAGCCTAGCCCGCACTTGTGCCCAGGCCTTAAGCCTAGCCCGCACTTGTGCCCAGGCTTAAGCCTAGCCTAGCTGGCACTTGTGCCCAGGCTTAAGCCTAGCCTAGCTGGCACTTGTGCCCATGCCTTAAGCCTAGCCAGCACTTGTGCCCCCTGCCTTGATCCTAGCCAGCACTGCACTTGTGCCCAGGCCTTAAGCCTAGCCCGCACTTGTGCCCAGGCCTTAAGCCTAGCTCGCACTTGTGCCCAGGCCTTAAGCCTAGCCCGCACTTGTGCCCAGGCCTTAAGCCTAGCCCACACTTGTGCCCAGGCTTAAGCCTAGCCTAGCTGGCACTTGTGCCCATGCCTTAAGCCTAGCCAGCACTTGTGCCCCCTGCCCTGATCCTAGCCAGCACTGCACTTGTGCCCAGGCCTTAAGCCTAGCCCGCACTTGTGCCCCGACCTTAAGCCTAGCCCGCACTTGTGCCCCGGCCTTAAGCCTAGCCCGCACTTGTGCCCCGGCCTTAAGCCTAGCCGCACTTGTGCCCAGGCCTTAAGCCTAGCCCACACTTGTGCCCAGGCCTTAAGCCTAGCCCGCACTTGTGCCCAGGCCTTAAGCCTAGCCCGCACTTGTGCCCAGGCCTTAAGCCTAGCCCGCACTTGTGCCCAGGCCTTAAGCCTAGTCCGCACTTGTGCCCCGGCCTTAAGCCTAGCCCGCACTTGTGCCCCGGCCTTAAGCCTAGCCCGCACTTGTGCCCCGGCCTTAAGCCTAGCCCGCACTTGTGCCCCGGCCTTAAGCCTAGCCCGCACTTGTGCCCAGGCCTTAAGCCTAGCCCGCACTTGTGCCCAGGCCTTAAGCCTAGCCCGCACTTTTGCCCAGGCCTTTAGCCTAGCCCGCACTTGTGCCCAGGCCTTAAGCCTAGCCTAGCTGGCACTTGTGCCCATGCCTTAAGCCTAGCCCACACTTGTGCCCAGGCCTTAAGCCTAGCCTGCACTTGTGCCCAGGCCTTAAGGCTAGCCCGCACTTGTGCCCAGGCCTTAAGCCTAGCCTAGCTGGCACTTGTGCCCATGCCTTAAGCCTAGCCAGCACTTGTGCCCCCTGCCTTGATCCTAGCCAGCACTGCACTTGTGCCCAGGCCTTAAGCCTAGCCCGCACTTGTGCCCAGGCCTTAAGCCTAGCTCGCACTTGTGCCCAGGCCTTAAGCCTAGCCCGCACTTGTGCCCAGGCCTTAAGCCTAGCCGCACTTGTGCCCAGGCCTTAAGCCTAGCCCGCACTTTTGCCCAGGCCTTTAGCCTAGCCCGCACTTGTGCCCAGGCCTTAAGCCTAGCCCGCACTTGTGCCCAGGCTTAAGCCTAGCCTAGCTGGCACTTGTGACCAGGCTTAAGCCTAGCCTAGCTAGCACTTGTGCCCATGCCTTAAGCCTAGCCAGCACTTGTGCCCCCTGCCTTGATCCTAGCCAGCACTGCACTTGTGCCCAGGCCTTAAGCCTAGCCCGCACTTGTGCCCAGGCCTTAAGCCTAGCTCGCACTTGTGCCCAGGCCTTAAGCCTAGCCCGCACTTGTGCCCAGGCCTTAAGCCTAGCCCACACTTGTGCCCAGGCTTAAGCCTAGCCTAGCTGGCACTTGTGCCCATGCCTTAAGCCTAGCCAGCACTTGTGCCCCCTGCCCTGATCCTAGCCAGCACTGCACGTGTGCCCAGGCCTTAAGCCTAGCCCGCACTTGTGCCCCGACCTTAAGCCTAGCCCGCACTTGTGCCCCGGCCTTAAGCCTAGCCCGCACTTGTGCCCCGGCCTTAAGCCTAGCCCGCACTTGTGCCCCGGCCTTAAGCCTAGCACGCACTTGTGCCCAGGCCTTAAGCCTAGCCCGCACTTGTACCCCGGCCTTAAGCCTAGCCCGCACTTGTGCCCAGGCCTTAAGCCTAGCCCGCACTTGTGCCCCGGCCTTAAGCCTAGCCCGCACTTGTGCCCCGGCCTTAAGCCTAGCCCGCACTTGTGCCCCGGCCTTAAGCCTAGCCCGCACTTGTGCCCAGGCCTTAAGCCTAGCCCGCACTTGTGCCCAGGCCTTAAGCCTAGCCCGCACTTTTGCCCAGGCCTTTAGCCTAGCCCGCACTTGTGCCCAGGCCTTAAGCCTAGCCCGCACTTGTGCCCAGGCTTAAGCCTAGCCTAGCTGGCACTTGTGCCCAGGCTTAAGCCTAGCCTAGCTGGCACTTGTGCCCATGCCTTAAGCCTAGCCAGCACTTGTGCCCCCTGCCTTGATCCTAGCCAGCACTGCACTTGTGCCCAGGCCTTAAGCCTAGCCCGCACTTGTGCCCAGGCCTTAAGCCTTAAGCCTAGCTCGCACTTGTGCCCAGGCCTTAAGCCTAGCCCGCACTTGTGCCCAGGCCTTAAGCCTAGCCCACACTTGTGCCCAGGCTTAAGCCTAGCCTAGCTGGCACTTGTGCCCATGCCTTAAGCCTAGCCAGCACTTGTGCCCCCTGCCCTGATCCTAGCCAGCACTGCACTTGTGCCCAGGCCTTAAGCCTAGCCCGCACTTGTGCCCCGACCTTAAGCCTAGCCCGCACTTGTGCCCCGGCCTTAAGCCTAGCCCGCACTTGTGCCCCGGCCTTAAGCCTAGCCGCACTTGTGCCCAGGCCTTAAGCCTAGCCCACACTTGTGCCCAGGCCTTAAGCCTAGCCTGCACTTGTGCCCAGGCCTTAAGCCTAGCCCGCACTTGTGCCCAGGCCTTAAGCCTAGCCTAGCTGGCACTTGTGCCCATGCCTTAAGCCTAGCCCACACTTGTGCCCAGGCCTTAAGCCTAGCCTGCACTTGTGCCCAGGCCTTAAGGCTAGCCCGCACTTGTGCCCAGGCCTTAAGCCTAGCCTAGCTGGCACTTGTGCCCATGCCTTAAGCCTAGCAAGCACTTGTGCCCCCTGCCTTGATCCTAGCCAGCACTGCACTTGTGCCCAGGCCTTAAGCCTAGCCCGCACTTGTGCCCAGGCCTTAAGCCTAGCTCGCACTTGTGCCCAGGCCTTAAGCCTAGCCCGCACTTGTGCCCAGGCCTTAAGCCTAGCCGCACTTGTGCCCAGGCCTTAAGCCTAGCCCGCACTTGAGCCCAGGCTTTAAGCCTAGCCCGCACTTGTGCCCAGGCCTTAAGCCTAGCCCACACTTGTGCCCAGGCCTTTAGCCTAGCCCGCACTTGTGCCCCGGTCTTAAGCCTAGCCCGCACTTGAGCCCCGGCCTTAAGCCTAGCCCGCACTTGTGCCCCGGCCTTAAGCCTAGCCCGCACTTGTGCCCAGGCCTTAAGCCTAGCCCGCACTTGTGCCCAGGCCTTATGCTTAGCCTAGCTGGCACTTTTGCCCATGCCTTAAGCCTAGCCAGCACTTGTGCCCCATGCCTTGATCCTAGCAAGCACTGCACTTGTGCTCCGGCCTTAAGCCTAGCCCGCACTTGTGCCCCAGCCTTAAGCCTAGCCCGCACTTGTGCACCGGCCTTAAGCCTAGCCCGCACTTGTGCCCCGGCCTTAAGCCTAGCCCGCACTTGTGCCCCGGCCTTAAGCCTAGCCCGCACTTGTGCCCCGGCCTTAAGCCTAGCACGCACTTGTGCCCAGGCCTTAAGCCTAGCCCGCACTTGTACCCCGGCCTTAAGCCTAGCCCGCACTTGTGCCCAGGCCTTAAGCCTAGCCCGCACTTGTGCCCAGGCCTTAAGCCTAGTCCGCACTTGTGCCCCGGCCTTAAGCCTAGCCCGCACTTGTGCCCCGGCCTTAAGCCTAGCCCGCACTTGTGCCCCGGCCTTAAGCCTAGCCCGCACTTGTGCCCCGGCCTTAAGCCTAGCCCGCACCTGTGCCCAGGCCTTAAGCCTAGCCCGCACTTGTGCCCAGGCCTTAAGCCTAGCCCGCACTTTTGCCCAGGCCTTTAGCCTAGCCCGCACTTGTGCCCAGGCCTTAAGCCTAGCCCGCACTTGTGCCCAGGCTTAAGCCTAGCCTAGCTGGCACTTGTGCCCAGGCTTAAGCCTAGCCTAGCTGGCACTTGTGCCCATGCCTTAAGCCTAGCCAGCACTTGTGCCCCCTGCCTTGATCCTAGCCAGCACTGCACTTGTGCCCAGGCCTTAAGCCTAGCCCGCACTTGTGCCCAGGCCTTAAGCCTAGCTCGCACTTGTGCCCAGGCCTTAAGCCTAGCCCGCACTTGTGCCCAGGCCTTAAGCCTAGCCCACACTTGTGCCCAGGCTTAAGCCTAGCCTAGCTGGCACTTGTGCCCATGCCTTAAGCCTAGCCAGCACTTGTGCCCCCTGCCCTGATCCTAGCCAGCACTGCACTTGTGCCCAGGCCTTAAGCCTAGCCCGCACTTGTGCCCCGACCTTAAGCCTAGCCCGCACTTGTGCCCCGGCCTTAAGCCTAGCCCGCACTTGTGCCCCGGCCTTAAGCCTAGCCGCACTTGTGCCCAGGCCTTAAGCCTAGCCCACACTTGTGCCCAGGCCTTAAGCCTAGCCCGCACTTGTGCCCAGGCCTTAAGCCTAGCCCGCACTTGTGCCCAGGCCTTAAGCCTAGCCCGCACTTGTGCCCAGGCCTTAAGCCTAGTCCGCACTTGTGCCCCGGCCTTAAGCCTAGCCCGCACTTGTGCCCCGGCCTTAAGCCTAGCCCGCACTTGTGCCCCGGCCTTAAGCCTAGCCCGCACTTGTGCCCCGGCCTTAAGCCTAGCCCGCACTTGTGCCCAGGCCTTAAGCCTAGCCCGCACTTGTGCCCAGGCCTTAAGCCTAGCCCGCACTTTTGCCCAGGCCTTTAGCCTAGCCCGCACTTGTGCCCAGGCCTTAAGCCTAGCCTAGCTGGCACTTGTGCCCATGCCTTAAGCCTAGCCCACACTTGTGCCCAGGCCTTAAGCCTAGCCTGCACTTGTGCCCAGGCCTTAAGGCTAGCCCGCACTTGTGCCCAGGCCTTAAGCCTAGCCTAGCTGGCACTTGTGCCCATGCCTTAAGCCTAGCCAGCACTTGTGCCCCCTGCCTTGATCCTAGCCAGCACTGCACTTGTGCCCAGGCCTTAAGCCTAGCCCGCACTTGTGCCCAGGCCTTAAGCCTAGCTCGCACTTGTGCCCAGGCCTTAAGCCTAGCCCGCACTTGTGCCCAGGCCTTAAGCCTAGCCGCACTTGTCCCCTGGCCTTAAGCCTAGCCCGCACTTTTGCCCAGGCCTTTAGCCTAGCCCGCACTTGTGCCCAGGCCTTAAGCCTAGCCCGCACTTGTGCCCAGGCTTAAGCCTAGCCTAGCTGGCACTTGTGACCAGGCTTAAGCCTAGCCTAGCTAGCACTTGTGCCCATGCCTTAAGCCTAGCCAGCACTTGTGCCCCCTGCCTTGATCCTAGCCAGCACTGCACTTGTGCCCAGGCCTTAAGCCTAGCCCGCACTTGTGCCCAGGCCTTAAGCCTAGCTCGCACTTGTGCCCAGGCCTTAAGCCTAGCCCGCACTTGTGCCCAGGCCTTAAGCCTAGCCCACACTTGTGCCCAGGCTTAAGCCTAGCCTAGCTGGCACTTGTGCCCATGCCTTAAGCCTAGCCAGCACTTGTGCCCCCTGCCCTGATCCTAGCCAGCACTGCACTTGTGCCCAGGCCTTAAGCCTAGCCCGCACTTGTGCCCCGACCTTAAGCCTAGCCCGCACTTGTGCCCCGGCCTTAAGCCTAGCCCGCACTTGTGCCCCGGCCTTAAGCCTAGCCCGCACTTGTGCCCCGGCCTTAAGCCTAGCCCGCACTTGTGCCCCGGCCTTAAGCCTAGCCCGCACTTGTGCCCCGGCCTTAAGCCTAGCCCGCACTTGTGCCCAGGCCTTAAGCCTAGCCCGCACTTGTGCCCAGGCCTTAAGCCTAGCCCGCACTTTTGCCCAGGCCTTTAGCCTAGCCCGCACTTGTGCCCAGGCCTTAAGCCTAGCCCGCACTTGTGCCCAGGCTTAAGCCTAGCCTAGCTGGCACTTGTGCCCAGGCTTAAGCCTAGCCTAGCTGGCACTTGTGCCCATGCCTTAAGCCTAGCCAGCACTTGTGCCCCCTGCCTTGATCCTAGCCAGCACTGCACTTGTGCCCAGGCCTTAAGCCTAGCCCGCACTTGTGCCCAGGCCTTAAGCCTTAAGCCTAGCTCGCACTTGTGCCCAGGCCTTAAGCCTAGCCCGCACTTGTGCCCAGGCCTTAAGCCTAGCCCACACTTGTGCCCAGGCTTAAGCCTAGCCTAGCTGGCACTTGTGCCCATGCCTTAAGCCTAGCCAGCACTTGTGCCCCCTGCCCTGATCCTAGCCAGCACTGCACTTGTGCCCAGGCCTTAAGCCTAGCCCGCACTTGTGCCCCGACCTTAAGCCTAGCCCGCACTTGTGCCCCGGCCTTAAGCCTAGCCCGCACTTGTGCCCCGGCCTTAAGCCTAGCCGCACTTGTGCCCAGGCCTTAAGCCTAGCCCACACTTGTGCCCAGGCCTTAAGCCTAGCCTGCACTTGTGCCCAGGCCTTAAGCCTAGCCCGCACTTGTGCCCAGGCCTTAAGCCTAGCCTAGCTGGCACTTGTGCCCATGCCTTAAGCCTAGCCCACACTTGTGCCCAGGCCTTAAGCCTAGCCTGCACTTGTGCCCAGGCCTTAAGGCTAGCCCGCACTTGTGCCCAGGCCTTAAGCCTAGCCTAGCTGGCACTTGTGCCCATGCCTTAAGCCTAGCCAGCACTTGTGCCCCCTGCCTTGATCCTAGCCAGCACTGCACTTGTGCCCAGGCCTTAAGCCTAGCCCGCACTTGTGCCCAGGCCTTAAGCCTAGCTCGCACTTGTGCCCAGGCCTTAAGCCTAGCCCGCACTTGTGCCCAGGCCTTAAGCCTAGCCGCACTTGTGCCCAGGCCTTAAGCCTAGCCCGCACTTGTGCCCAGGCCTTATGCTTAGCCTAGCTGGCACTTTTGCCCATGCCTTAAGCCTAGCCAGCACTTGTGCCCCATGCCTTGATCCTAGCAAGCACTGCACTTGTGCTCCGGCCTTAAGCCTAGCCCGCACTTGTGCCCCAGCCTTAAGCCTAGCCCGCACTTGTGCACCGGCCTTAAGCCTAGCCCGCACTTGTGCCCCGGCCTTAAGCCTAGCCCGCACTTGTGCCCCGGCCTTAAGCCTAGCCCGCACTTGTGCCCCGGCCTTAAGCCTAGCACGCACTTGTGCCCAGGCCTTAAGCCTAGCCCGCACTTGTACCCCGGCCTTAAGCCTAGCCCGCACTTGTGCCCAGGCCTTAAGCCTAGCCCGCACTTGTGCCCAGGCCTTAAGCCTAGTCCGCACTTGTGCCCCGGCCTTAAGCCTAGCCCGCACTTGTGCCCCGGCCTTAAGCCTAGCCCGCACTTGTGCCCCGGCCTTAAGCCTAGCCCGCACTTGTGCCCCGGCCTTAAGCCTAGCCCGCACTTGTGCCCAGGCCTTAAGCCTAGCCCGCACTTGTGCCCAGGCCTTAAGCCTAGCCCGCACTTTTGCCCAGGCCTTTAGCCTAGCCCGCACTTGTGCCCAGGCCTTAAGCCTAGCCCGCACTTGTGCCCAGGCTTAAGCCTAGCCTAGCTGGCACTTGTGCCCAGGCTTAAGCCTAGCCTAGCTGGCACTTGTGCCCATGCCTTAAGCCTAGCCAGCACTTGTGCCCCCTGCCTTGATCCTAGCCAGCACTGCACTTGTGCCCAGGCCTTAAGCCTAGCCCGCACTTGTGCCCAGGCCTTAAGCCTAGCTCGCACTTGTGCCCAGGCCTTAAGCCTAGCCCGCACTTGTGCCCAGGCCTTAAGCCTAGCCGCACTTGTGCCCAGGCCTTAAGCCTAGCCCGCACTTTTGCCCAGGCCTTTAGCCTAGCCCGCACTTGTGCCCAGGCCTTAAGCCTAGCCCGCACTTGTGCCCAGGCTTAAGCCTAGCCTAGCTGGCACTTGTGACCAGGCTTAAGCCTAGCCTAGCTAGCACTTGTGCCCATGCCTTAAGCCTAGCCAGCACTTGTGCCCCCTGCCTTGATCCTAGCCAGCACTGCACTTGTGCCCAGGCCTTAAGCCTAGCCCGCACTTGTGCCCAGGCCTTAAGCCTAGCTCGCACTTGTGCCCAGGCCTTAAGCCTAGCCCGCACTTGTGCCCAGGCCTTAAGCCTAGCCCACACTTGTGCCCAGGCTTAAGCCTAGCCTAGCTGGCACTTGTGCCCATGCCTTAAGCCTAGCCAGCACTTGTGCCCCCTGCCCTGATCCTAGCCAGCACTGCACTTGTGCCCAGGCCTTAAGCCTAGCCCGCACTTGTGCCCCGACCTTAAGCCTAGCCCGCACTTGTGCCCCGGCCTTAAGCCTAGCCCGCACTTGTGCCCCGGCCTTAAGCCTAGCCCGCACTTGTGCCCCGGCCTTAAGCCTAGCCCGCACTTGTGCCCCGGCCTTAAGCCTAGCCCGCACTTGTGCCCCGGCCTTAAGCCTAGCACGCACTTGTGCCCAGGCCTTAAGCCTAGCCCGCACTTGTACCCCGGCCTTAAGCCTAGCCCGCACTTGTGCCCAGGCCTTAAGCCTAGCCCGCACTTGTGCCCAGGCCTTAAGCCTAGTCCGCACTTGTGCCCCGGCCTTAAGCCTAGCCCGCACTTGTGCCCCGGCCTTAAGCCTAGCCCGCACTTGTGCCCCGGCCTTAAGCCTAGCCCGCACTTGTGCCCCGGCCTTAAGCCTAGCCCGCACTTGTGCCCAGGCCTTAAGCCTAGCCCGCACTTGTGCCCAGGCCTTAAGCCTAGCCCGCACTTTTGCCCAGGCCTTTAGCCTAGCCCGCACTTGTGCCCAGGCCTTAAGCCTAGCCCGCACTTGTGCCCAGGCTTAAGCCTAGCCTAGCTGGCACTTGTGCCCAGGCTTAAGCCTAGCCTAGCTGGCACTTGTGCCCATGCCTTAAGCCTAGCCAGCACTTGTGCCCCCTGCCTTGATCCTAGCCAGCACTGCACTTGTGCCCAGGCCTTAAGCCTAGCCCACACTTGTGCCCAGGCCTTAAGCCTAGCCTGCACTTGTGCCCAGGCCTTAAGGCTAGCCCGCACTTGTGCCCAGGCCTTAAGCCTAGCCTAGCTGGCACTTGTGCCCATGCCTTAAGCCTAGCCAGCACTTGTGCCCCCTGCCTTGATCCTAGCCAGCACTGCACTTGTGCCCAGGCCTTAAGCCTAGCCCGCACTTGTGCCCAGGCCTTAAGCCTAGCTCGCACTTGTGCCCAGGCCTTAAGCCTAGCCCGCACTTGTGCCCAGGCCTTAAGCCTAGCCGCACTTGTGCCCAGGCCTTAAGCCTAGCCCGCACTTTTGCCCAGGCCTTTAGCCTAGCCCGCACTTGTGCCCAGGCCTTAAGCCTAGCCCGCACTTGTGCCCAGGCTTAAGCCTAGCCTAGCTGGCACTTGTGACCAGGCTTAAGCCTAGCCTAGCTAGCACTTGTGCCCATGCCTTAAGCCTAGCCAGCACTTGTGCCCCCTGCCTTGATCCTAGCCAGCACTGCACTTGTGCCCAGGCCTTAAGCCTAGCCCGCACTTGTGCCCAGGCCTTAAGCCTAGCTCGCACTTGTGCCCAGGCCTTAAGCCTAGCCCGCACTTGTGCCCAGGCCTTAAGCCTAGCCCACACTTGTGCCCAGGCTTAAGCCTAGCCTAGCTGGCACTTGTGCCCATGCCTTAAGCCTAGCCAGCACTTGTGCCCCCTGCCCTGATCCTAGCCAGCACTGCACTTGTGCCCAGGCCTTAAGCCTAGCCCGCACTTGTGCCCCGACCTTAAGCCTAGCCCGCACTTGTGCCCCGGCCTTAAGCCTAGCCCGCACTTGTGCCCCGGCCTTAAGCCTAGCCCGCACTTGTGCCCCGGCCTTAAGCCTAGCCCGCACTTGTGCCCCGGCCTTAAGCCTAGCCCGCACTTGTGCCCCGGCCTTAAGCCTAGCCCGCACTTGTGCCCAGGCCTTAAGCCTAGCCCGCACTTGTGCCCAGGCCTTAAGCCTAGCCCGCACTTTTGCCCAGGCCTTTAGCCTAGCCCGCACTTGTGCCCAGGCCTTAAGCCTAGCCCGCACTTGTGCCCAGGCTTAAGCCTAGCCTAGCTGGCACTTGTGCCCAGGCTTAAGCCTAGCCTAGCTGGCACTTGTGCCCATGCCTTAAGCCTAGCCAGCACTTGTGCCCCCTGCCTTGATCCTAGCCAGCACTGCACTTGTGCCCAGGCCTTAAGCCTAGCCCGCACTTGTGCCCAGGCCTTAAGCCTTAAGCCTAGCTCGCACTTGTGCCCAGGCCTTAAGCCTAGCCCGCACTTGTGCCCAGGCCTTAAGCCTAGCCCACACTTGTGCCCAGGCTTAAGCCTAGCCTAGCTGGCACTTGTGCCCATGCCTTAAGCCTAGCCAGCACTTGTGCCCCCTGCCCTGATCCTAGCCAGCACTGCACTTGTGCCCAGGCCTTAAGCCTAGCCCGCACTTGTGCCCCGACCTTAAGCCTAGCCCGCACTTGTGCCCCGGCCTTAAGCCTAGCCCGCACTTGTGCCCCGGCCTTAAGCCTAGCCGCACTTGTGCCCAGGCCTTAAGCCTAGCCCACACTTGTGCCCAGGCCTTAAGCCTAGCCTGCACTTGTGCCCAGGCCTTAAGCCTAGCCCGCACTTGTGCCCAGGCCTTAAGCCTAGCCTAGCTGGCACTTGTGCCCATGCCTTAAGCCTAGCCCACACTTGTGCCCAGGCCTTAAGCCTAGCCTGCACTTGTGCCCAGGCCTTAAGGCTAGCCCGCACTTGTGCCCAGGCCTTAAGCCTAGCCTAGCTGGCACTTGTGCCCATGCCTTAAGCCTAGCCAGCACTTGTGCCCCCTGCCTTGATCCTAGCCAGCACTGCACTTGTGCCCAGGCCTTAAGCCTAGCCCGCACTTGTGCCCAGGCCTTAAGCCTAGCTCGCACTTGTGCCCAGGCCTTAAGCCTAGCCCGCACTTGTGCCCAGGCCTTAAGCCTAGCCGCACTTGTGCCCAGGCCTTAAGCCTAGCCCGCACTTGTGCCCAGGCCTTATGCTTAGCCTAGCTGGCACTTTTGCCCATGCCTTAAGCCTAGCCAGCACTTGTGCCCCATGCCTTGATCCTAGCAAGCACTGCACTTGTGCTCCGGCCTTAAGCCTAGCCCGCACTTGTGCCCCAGCCTTAAGCCTAGCCCGCACTTGTGCACCGGCCTTAAGCCTAGCCCGCACTTGTGCCCCGGCCTTAAGCCTAGCCCGCACTTGTGCCCCGGCCTTAAGCCTAGCCCGCACTTGTGCCCCGGCCTTAAGCCTAGCACGCACTTGTGCCCAGGCCTTAAGCCTAGCCCGCACTTGTACCCCGGCCTTAAGCCTAGCCCGCACTTGTGCCCAGGCCTTAAGCCTAGCCCGCACTTGTGCCCAGGCCTTAAGCCTAGTCCGCACTTGTGCCCCGGCCTTAAGCCTAGCCCGCACTTGTGCCCCGGCCTTAAGCCTAGCCCGCACTTGTGCCCCGGCCTTAAGCCTAGCCCGCACTTGTGCCCCGGCCTTAAGCCTAGCCCGCACTTGTGCCCAGGCCTTAAGCCTAGCCCGCACTTGTGCCCAGGCCTTAAGCCTAGCCCGCACTTTTGCCCAGGCCTTTAGCCTAGCCCGCACTTGTGCCCAGGCCTTAAGCCTAGCCCGCACTTGTGCCCAGGCTTAAGCCTAGCCTAGCTGGCACTTGTGCCCAGGCTTAAGCCTAGCCTAGCTGGCACTTGTGCCCATGCCTTAAGCCTAGCCAGCACTTGTGCCCCCTGCCTTGATCCTAGCCAGCACTGCACTTGTGCCCAGGCCTTAAGCCTAGCCCGCACTTGTGCCCAGGCCTTAAGCCTAGCTCGCACTTGTGCCCAGGCCTTAAGCCTAGCCCGCACTTGTGCCCAGGCCTTAAGCCTAGCCGCACTTGTGCCCAGGCCTTAAGCCTAGCCCGCACTTTTGCCCAGGCCTTTAGCCTAGCCCGCACTTGTGCCCAGGCCTTAAGCCTAGCCCGCACTTGTGCCCAGGCTTAAGCCTAGCCTAGCTGGCACTTGTGACCAGGCTTAAGCCTAGCCTAGCTAGCACTTGTGCCCATGCCTTAAGCCTAGCCAGCACTTGTGCCCCCTGCCTTGATCCTAGCCAGCACTGCACTTGTGCCCAGGCCTTAAGCCTAGCCCGCACTTGTGCCCAGGCCTTAAGCCTAGCTCGCACTTGTGCCCAGGCCTTAAGCCTAGCCCGCACTTGTGCCCAGGCCTTAAGCCTAGCCCACACTTGTGCCCAGGCTTAAGCCTAGCCTAGCTGGCACTTGTGCCCATGCCTTAAGCCTAGCCAGCACTTGTGCCCCCTGCCCTGATCCTAGCCAGCACTGCACTTGTGCCCAGGCCTTAAGCCTAGCCCGCACTTGTGCCCCGACCTTAAGCCTAGCCCGCACTTGTGCCCCGGCCTTAAGCCTAGCCCGCACTTGTGCCCCGGCCTTAAGCCTAGCCCGCACTTGTGCCCCGGCCTTAAGCCTAGCCCGCACTTGTGCCCCGGCCTTAAGCCTAGCCCGCACTTGTGCCCCGGCCTTAAGCCTAGCACGCACTTGTGCCCAGGCCTTAAGCCTAGCCCGCACTTGTACCCCGGCCTTAAGCCTAGCCCGCACTTGTGCCCAGGCCTTAAGCCTAGCCCGCACTTGTGCCCAGGCCTTAAGCCTAGTCCGCACTTGTGCCCCGGCCTTAAGCCTAGCCCGCACTTGTGCCCCGGCCTTAAGCCTAGCCCGCACTTGTGCCCCGGCCTTAAGCCTAGCCCGCACTTGTGCCCCGGCCTTAAGCCTAGCCCGCACTTGTGCCCAGGCCTTAAGCCTAGCCCGCACTTGTGCCCAGGCCTTAAGCCTAGCCCGCACTTTTGCCCAGGCCTTTAGCCTAGCCCGCACTTGTGCCCAGGCCTTAAGCCTAGCCCGCACTTGTGCCCAGGCTTAAGCCTAGCCTAGCTGGCACTTGTGCCCAGGCTTAAGCCTAGCCTAGCTGGCACTTGTGCCCATGCCTTAAGCCTAGCCAGCACTTGTGCCCCCTGCCTTGATCCTAGCCAGCACTGCACTTGTGCCCAGGCCTTAAGCCTAGCCCGCACTTGTGCCCAGGCCTTAAGCCTAGCTCGCACTTGTGCCCAGGCCTTAAGCCTAGCCCGCACTTGTGCCCAGGCCTTAAGCCTAGCCCACACTTGTGCCCAGGCTTAAGCCTAGCCTAGCTGGCACTTGTGCCCATGCCTTAAGCCTAGCCAGCACTTGTGCCCCCTGCCCTGATCCTAGCCAGCACTGCACTTGTGCCCAGGCCTTAAGCCTAGCCCGCACTTGTGCCCCGACCTTAAGCCTAGCCCGCACTTGTGCCCCGGCCTTAAGCCTAGCCCGCACTTGTGCCCCGGCCTTAAGCCTAGCCGCACTTGTGCCCAGGCCTTAAGCCTAGCCCACACTTGTGCCCAGGCCTTAAGCCTAGCCCGCACTTGTGCCCAGGCCTTAAGCCTAGCCCGCACTTGTGCCCAGGCCTTAAGCCTAGCCCGCACTTGTGCCCAGGCCTTAAGCCTAGTCCGCACTTGTGCCCCGGCCTTAAGCCTAGCCCGCACTTGTGCCCCGGCCTTAAGCCTAGCCCGCACTTGTGCCCCGGCCTTAAGCCTAGCCCGCACTTGTGCCCCGGCCTTAAGCCTAGCCCGCACTTGTGCCCAGGCCTTAAGCCTAGCCCGCACTTGTGCCCAGGCCTTAAGCCTAGCCCGCACTTTTGCCCAGGCCTTTAGCCTAGCCCGCACTTGTGCCCAGGCCTTAAGCCTAGCCTAGCTGGCACTTGTGCCCATGCCTTAAGCCTAGCCCACACTTGTGCCCAGGCCTTAAGCCTAGCCTGCACTTGTGCCCAGGCCTTAAGGCTAGCCCGCACTTGTGCCCAGGCCTTAAGCCTAGCCTAGCTGGCACTTGTGCCCATGCCTTAAGCCTAGCCAGCACTTGTGCCCCCTGCCTTGATCCTAGCCAGCACTGCACTTGTGCCCAGGCCTTAAGCCTAGCCCGCACTTGTGCCCAGGCCTTAAGCCTAGCTCGCACTTGTGCCCAGGCCTTAAGCCTAGCCCGCACTTGTGCCCAGGCCTTAAGCCTAGCCGCACTTGTGCCCAGGCCTTAAGCCTAGCCCGCACTTTTGCCCAGGCCTTTAGCCTAGCCCGCACTTGTGCCCAGGCCTTAAGCCTAGCCCGCACTTGTGCCCAGGCTTAAGCCTAGCCTAGCTGGCACTTGTGACCAGGCTTAAGCCTAGCCTAGCTAGCACTTGTGCCCATGCCTTAAGCCTAGCCAGCACTTGTGCCCCCTGCCTTGATCCTAGCCAGCACTGCACTTGTGCCCAGGCCTTAAGCCTAGCCCGCACTTGTGCCCAGGCCTTAAGCCTAGCTCGCACTTGTGCCCAGGCCTTAAGCCTAGCCCGCACTTGTGCCCAGGCCTTAAGCCTAGCCCACACTTGTGCCCAGGCTTAAGCCTAGCCTAGCTGGCACTTGTGCCCATGCCTTAAGCCTAGCCAGCACTTGTGCCCCCTGCCCTGATCCTAGCCAGCACTGCACGTGTGCCCAGGCCTTAAGCCTAGCCCGCACTTGTGCCCCGACCTTAAGCCTAGCCCGCACTTGTGCCCCGGCCTTAAGCCTAGCCCGCACTTGTGCCCCGGCCTTAAGCCTAGCCCGCACTTGTGCCCCGGCCTTAAGCCTAGCACGCACTTGTGCCCAGGCCTTAAGCCTAGCCCGCACTTGTACCCCGGCCTTAAGCCTAGCCCGCACTTGTGCCCAGGCCTTAAGCCTAGCCCGCACTTGTGCCCCGGCCTTAAGCCTAGCCCGCACTTGTGCCCCGGCCTTAAGCCTAGCCCGCACTTGTGCCCCGGCCTTAAGCCTAGCCCGCACTTGTGCCCAGGCCTTAAGCCTAGCCCGCACTTGTGCCCAGGCCTTAAGCCTAGCCCGCACTTTTGCCCAGGCCTTTAGCCTAGCCCGCACTTGTGCCCAGGCCTTAAGCCTAGCCCGCACTTGTGCCCAGGCTTAAGCCTAGCCTAGCTGGCACTTGTGCCCAGGCTTAAGCCTAGCCTAGCTGGCACTTGTGCCCATGCCTTAAGCCTAGCCAGCACTTGTGCCCCCTGCCTTGATCCTAGCCAGCACTGCACTTGTGCCCAGGCCTTAAGCCTAGCCCGCACTTGTGCCCAGGCCTTAAGCCTTAAGCCTAGCTCGCACTTGTGCCCAGGCCTTAAGCCTAGCCCGCACTTGTGCCCAGGCCTTAAGCCTAGCCCACACTTGTGCCCAGGCTTAAGCCTAGCCTAGCTGGCACTTGTGCCCATGCCTTAAGCCTAGCCAGCACTTGTGCCCCCTGCCCTGATCCTAGCCAGCACTGCACTTGTGCCCAGGCCTTAAGCCTAGCCCGCACTTGTGCCCCGACCTTAAGCCTAGCCCGCACTTGTGCCCCGGCCTTAAGCCTAGCCCGCACTTGTGCCCCGGCCTTAAGCCTAGCCGCACTTGTGCCCAGGCCTTAAGCCTAGCCCACACTTGTGCCCAGGCCTTAAGCCTAGCCTGCACTTGTGCCCAGGCCTTAAGCCTAGCCCGCACTTGTGCCCAGGCCTTAAGCCTAGCCTAGCTGGCACTTGTGCCCATGCCTTAAGCCTAGCCCACACTTGTGCCCAGGCCTTAAGCCTAGCCTGCACTTGTGCCCAGGCCTTAAGGCTAGCCCGCACTTGTGCCCAGGCCTTAAGCCTAGCCTAGCTGGCACTTGTGCCCATGCCTTAAGCCTAGCAAGCACTTGTGCCCCCTGCCTTGATCCTAGCCAGCACTGCACTTGTGCCCAGGCCTTAAGCCTAGCCCGCACTTGTGCCCAGGCCTTAAGCCTAGCTCGCACTTGTGCCCAGGCCTTAAGCCTAGCCCGCACTTGTGCCCAGGCCTTAAGCCTAGCCGCACTTGTGCCCAGGCCTTAAGCCTAGCCCGCACTTGAGCCCAGGCTTTAAGCCTAGCCCGCACTTGTGCCCAGGCCTTAAGCCTAGCCCACACTTGTGCCCAGGCCTTTAGCCTAGCCCGCACTTGTGCCCCGGTCTTAAGCCTAGCCCGCACTTGAGCCCCGGCCTTAAGCCTAGCCCGCACTTGTGCCCCGGCCTTAAGCCTAGCCCGCACTTGTGCCCAGGCCTTAAGCCTAGCCCGCACTTGTGCCCAGGCCTTATGCTTAGCCTAGCTGGCACTTTTGCCCATGCCTTAAGCCTAGCCAGCACTTGTGCCCCATGCCTTGATCCTAGCAAGCACTGCACTTGTGCTCCGGCCTTAAGCCTAGCCCGCACTTGTGCCCCAGCCTTAAGCCTAGCCCGCACTTGTGCACCGGCCTTAAGCCTAGCCCGCACTTGTGCCCCGGCCTTAAGCCTAGCCCGCACTTGTGCCCCGGCCTTAAGCCTAGCCCGCACTTGTGCCCCGGCCTTAAGCCTAGCACGCACTTGTGCCCAGGCCTTAAGCCTAGCCCGCACTTGTACCCCGGCCTTAAGCCTAGCCCGCACTTGTGCCCAGGCCTTAAGCCTAGCCCGCACTTGTGCCCAGGCCTTAAGCCTAGTCCGCACTTGTGCCCCGGCCTTAAGCCTAGCCCGCACTTGTGCCCCGGCCTTAAGCCTAGCCCGCACTTGTGCCCCGGCCTTAAGCCTAGCCCGCACTTGTGCCCCGGCCTTAAGCCTAGCCCGCACCTGTGCCCAGGCCTTAAGCCTAGCCCGCACTTGTGCCCAGGCCTTAAGCCTAGCCCGCACTTTTGCCCAGGCCTTTAGCCTAGCCCGCACTTGTGCCCAGGCCTTAAGCCTAGCCCGCACTTGTGCCCAGGCTTAAGCCTAGCCTAGCTGGCACTTGTGCCCAGGCTTAAGCCTAGCCTAGCTGGCACTTGTGCCCATGCCTTAAGCCTAGCCAGCACTTGTGCCCCCTGCCTTGATCCTAGCCAGCACTGCACTTGTGCCCAGGCCTTAAGCCTAGCCCGCACTTGTGCCCAGGCCTTAAGCCTAGCTCGCACTTGTGCCCAGGCCTTAAGCCTAGCCCGCACTTGTGCCCAGGCCTTAAGCCTAGCCCACACTTGTGCCCAGGCTTAAGCCTAGCCTAGCTGGCACTTGTGCCCATGCCTTAAGCCTAGCCAGCACTTGTGCCCCCTGCCCTGATCCTAGCCAGCACTGCACTTGTGCCCAGGCCTTAAGCCTAGCCCGCACTTGTGCCCCGACCTTAAGCCTAGCCCGCACTTGTGCCCCGGCCTTAAGCCTAGCCCGCACTTGTGCCCCGGCCTTAAGCCTAGCCGCACTTGTGCCCAGGCCTTAAGCCTAGCCCACACTTGTGCCCAGGCCTTAAGCCTAGCCCGCACTTGTGCCCAGGCCTTAAGCCTAGCCCGCACTTGTGCCCAGGCCTTAAGCCTAGCCCGCACTTGTGCCCAGGCCTTAAGCCTAGTCCGCACTTGTGCCCCGGCCTTAAGCCTAGCCCGCACTTGTGCCCCGGCCTTAAGCCTAGCCCGCACTTGTGCCCCGGCCTTAAGCCTAGCCCGCACTTGTGCCCCGGCCTTAAGCCTAGCCCGCACTTGTGCCCAGGCCTTAAGCCTAGCCCGCACTTGTGCCCAGGCCTTAAGCCTAGCCCGCACTTTTGCCCAGGCCTTTAGCCTAGCCCGCACTTGTGCCCAGGCCTTAAGCCTAGCCTAGCTGGCACTTGTGCCCATGCCTTAAGCCTAGCCCACACTTGTGCCCAGGCCTTAAGCCTAGCCTGCACTTGTGCCCAGGCCTTAAGGCTAGCCCGCACTTGTGCCCAGGCCTTAAGCCTAGCCTAGCTGGCACTTGTGCCCATGCCTTAAGCCTAGCCAGCACTTGTGCCCCCTGCCTTGATCCTAGCCAGCACTGCACTTGTGCCCAGGCCTTAAGCCTAGCCCGCACTTGTGCCCAGGCCTTAAGCCTAGCTCGCACTTGTGCCCAGGCCTTAAGCCTAGCCCGCACTTGTGCCCAGGCCTTAAGCCTAGCCGCACTTGTGCCCAGGCCTTAAGCCTAGCCCGCACTTTTGCCCAGGCCTTTAGCCTAGCCCGCACTTGTGCCCAGGCCTTAAGCCTAGCCCGCACTTGTGCCCAGGCTTAAGCCTAGCCTAGCTGGCACTTGTGACCAGGCTTAAGCCTAGCCTAGCTAGCACTTGTGCCCATGCCTTAAGCCTAGCCAGCACTTGTGCCCCCTGCCTTGATCCTAGCCAGCACTGCACTTGTGCCCAGGCCTTAAGCCTAGCCCGCACTTGTGCCCAGGCCTTAAGCCTAGCTCGCACTTGTGCCCAGGCCTTAAGCCTAGCCCGCACTTGTGCCCAGGCCTTAAGCCTAGCCCACACTTGTGCCCAGGCTTAAGCCTAGCCTAGCTGGCACTTGTGCCCATGCCTTAAGCCTAGCCAGCACTTGTGCCCCCTGCCCTGATCCTAGCCAGCACTGCACGTGTGCCCAGGCCTTAAGCCTAGCCCGCACTTGTGCCCCGACCTTAAGCCTAGCCCGCACTTGTGCCCAGGCCTTAAGCCTAGCCTAGCTGGCACTTGTGCCCATGCCTTAAGCCTAGCCCACACTTGTGCCCAGGCCTTAAGCCTAGCCTGCACTTGTGCCCAGGCCTTAAGGCTAGCCCGCACTTGTGCCCAGGCCTTAAGCCTAGCCTAGCTGGCACTTGTGCCCATGCCTTAAGCCTAGCAAGCACTTGTGCCCCCTGCCTTGATCCTAGCCAGCACTGCACTTGTGCCCAGGCCTTAAGCCTAGCCCGCACTTGTGCCCAGGCCTTAAGCCTAGCTCGCACTTGTGCCCAGGCCTTAAGCCTAGCCCGCACTTGTGCCCAGGCCTTAAGCCTAGCCGCACTTGTGCCCAGGCCTTAAGCCTAGCCCGCACTTGAGCCCAGGCTTTAAGCCTAGCCCGCACTTGTGCCCAGGCCTTAAGCCTAGCCCACACTTGTGCCCAGGCCTTTAGCCTAGCCCGCACTTGTGCCCCGGTCTTAAGCCTAGCCCGCACTTGAGCCCCGGCCTTAAGCCTAGCCCGCACTTGTGCCCCGGCCTTAAGCCTAGCCCGCACTTGTGCCCAGGCCTTAAGCCTAGCCCGCACTTGTGCCCAGGCCTTATGCTTAGCCTAGCTGGCACTTTTGCCCATGCCTTAAGCCTAGCCAGCACTTGTGCCCCATGCCTTGATCCTAGCAAGCACTGCACTTGTGCTCCGGCCTTAAGCCTAGCCCGCACTTGTGCCCCAGCCTTAAGCCTAGCCCGCACTTGTGCACCGGCCTTAAGCCTAGCCCGCACTTGTGCCCCGGCCTTAAGCCTAGCCCGCACTTGTGCCCCGGCCTTAAGCCTAGCCCGCACTTGTGCCCCGGCCTTAAGCCTAGCACGCACTTGTGCCCAGGCCTTAAGCCTAGCCCGCACTTGTACCCCGGCCTTAAGCCTAGCCCGCACTTGTGCCCAGGCCTTAAGCCTAGCCCGCACTTGTGCCCAGGCCTTAAGCCTAGTCCGCACTTGTGCCCCGGCCTTAAGCCTAGCCCGCACTTGTGCCCCGGCCTTAAGCCTAGCCCGCACTTGTGCCCCGGCCTTAAGCCTAGCCCGCACTTGTGCCCCGGCCTTAAGCCTAGCCCGCACCTGTGCCCAGGCCTTAAGCCTAGCCCGCACTTGTGCCCAGGCCTTAAGCCTAGCCCGCACTTTTGCCCAGGCCTTTAGCCTAGCCCGCACTTGTGCCCAGGCCTTAAGCCTAGCCCGCACTTGTGCCCAGGCTTAAGCCTAGCCTAGCTGGCACTTGTGCCCAGGCTTAAGCCTAGCCTAGCTGGCACTTGTGCCCATGCCTTAAGCCTAGCCAGCACTTGTGCCCCCTGCCTTGATCCTAGCCAGCACTGCACTTGTGCCCAGGCCTTAAGCCTAGCCCGCACTTGTGCCCAGGCCTTAAGCCTAGCTCGCACTTGTGCCCAGGCCTTAAGCCTAGCCCGCACTTGTGCCCAGGCCTTAAGCCTAGCCCACACTTGTGCCCAGGCTTAAGCCTAGCCTAGCTGGCACTTGTGCCCATGCCTTAAGCCTAGCCAGCACTTGTGCCCCCTGCCCTGATCCTAGCCAGCACTGCACTTGTGCCCAGGCCTTAAGCCTAGCCCGCACTTGTGCCCCGACCTTAAGCCTAGCCCGCACTTGTGCCCCGGCCTTAAGCCTAGCCCGCACTTGTGCCCCGGCCTTAAGCCTAGCCGCACTTGTGCCCAGGCCTTAAGCCTAGCCCACACTTGTGCCCAGGCCTTAAGCCTAGCCCGCACTTGTGCCCAGGCCTTAAGCCTAGCCCGCACTTGTGCCCAGGCCTTAAGCCTAGCCCGCACTTGTGCCCAGGCCTTAAGCCTAGTCCGCACTTGTGCCCCGGCCTTAAGCCTAGCCCGCACTTGTGCCCCGGCCTTAAGCCTAGCCCGCACTTGTGCCCCGGCCTTAAGCCTAGCCCGCACTTGTGCCCCGGCCTTAAGCCTAGCCCGCACTTGTGCCCAGGCCTTAAGCCTAGCCCGCACTTGTGCCCAGGCCTTAAGCCTAGCCCGCACTTTTGCCCAGGCCTTTAGCCTAGCCCGCACTTGTGCCCAGGCCTTAAGCCTAGCCTAGCTGGCACTTGTGCCCATGCCTTAAGCCTAGCCCACACTTGTGCCCAGGCCTTAAGCCTAGCCTGCACTTGTGCCCAGGCCTTAAGGCTAGCCCGCACTTGTGCCCAGGCCTTAAGCCTAGCCTAGCTGGCACTTGTGCCCATGCCTTAAGCCTAGCCAGCACTTGTGCCCCCTGCCTTGATCCTAGCCAGCACTGCACTTGTGCCCAGGCCTTAAGCCTAGCCCGCACTTGTGCCCAGGCCTTAAGCCTAGCTCGCACTTGTGCCCAGGCCTTAAGCCTAGCCCGCACTTGTGCCCAGGCCTTAAGCCTAGCCGCACTTGTGCCCAGGCCTTAAGCCTAGCCCGCACTTTTGCCCAGGCCTTTAGCCTAGCCCGCACTTGTGCCCAGGCCTTAAGCCTAGCCCGCACTTGTGCCCAGGCTTAAGCCTAGCCTAGCTGGCACTTGTGACCAGGCTTAAGCCTAGCCTAGCTAGCACTTGTGCCCATGCCTTAAGCCTAGCCAGCACTTGTGCCCCCTGCCTTGATCCTAGCCAGCACTGCACTTGTGCCCAGGCCTTAAGCCTAGCCCGCACTTGTGCCCAGGCCTTAAGCCTAGCTCGCACTTGTGCCCAGGCCTTAAGCCTAGCCCGCACTTGTGCCCAGGCCTTAAGCCTAGCCCACACTTGTGCCCAGGCTTAAGCCTAGCCTAGCTGGCACTTGTGCCCATGCCTTAAGCCTAGCCAGCACTTGTGCCCCCTGCCCTGATCCTAGCCAGCACTGCACTTGTGCCCAGGCCTTAAACCTAGCCCGCACTTGTGCCCCGACCTTAAGCCTAGCCCGCACTTGTGCCCCGGCCTTAAGCCTAGCCCGCACTTGTGCCCCGGCCTTAAGCCTAGCCCGCACTTGTGCCCCGGCCTTAAGCCTAGCCCGCACTTGTGCCCCGGCCTTAAGCCTAGCCCGCACTTGTGCCCCGGCCTTAAGCCTAGCCCGCACTTGTGCCCAGGCCTTAAGCCTAGCCCGCACTTGTGCCCAGGCCTTAAGCCTAGCCCGCACTTTTGCCCAGGCCTTTAGCCTAGCCCGCACTTGTGCCCAGGCCTTAAGCCTAGCCCGCACTTGTGCCCAGGCTTAAGCCTAGCCTAGCTGGCACTTGTGCCCAGGCTTAAGCCTAGCCTAGCTGGCACTTGTGCCCATGCCTTAAGCCTAGCCAGCACTTGTGCCCCCTGCCTTGATCCTAGCCAGCACTGCACTTGTGCCCAGGCCTTAAGCCTAGCCCGCACTTGTGCCCAGGCCTTAAGCCTTAAGCCTAGCTCGCACTTGTGCCCAGGCCTTAAGCCTAGCCCGCACTTGTGCCCAGGCCTTAAGCCTAGCCCACACTTGTGCCCAGGCTTAAGCCTAGCCTAGCTGGCACTTGTGCCCATGCCTTAAGCCTAGCCAGCACTTGTGCCCCCTGCCCTGATCCTAGCCAGCACTGCACTTGTGCCCAGGCCTTAAGCCTAGCCCGCACTTGTGCCCCGACCTTAAGCCTAGCCCGCACTTGTGCCCCGGCCTTAAGCCTAGCCCGCACTTGTGCCCCGGCCTTAAGCCTAGCCGCACTTGTGCCCAGGCCTTAAGCCTAGCCCACACTTGTGCCCAGGCCTTAAGCCTAGCCTGCACTTGTGCCCAGGCCTTAAGCCTAGCCCGCACTTGTGCCCAGGCCTTAAGCCTAGCCTAGCTGGCACTTGTGCCCATGCCTTAAGCCTAGCCCACACTTGTGCCCAGGCCTTAAGCCTAGCCTGCACTTGTGCCCAGGCCTTAAGGCTAGCCCGCACTTGTGCCCAGGCCTTAAGCCTAGCCTAGCTGGCACTTGTGCCCATGCCTTAAGCCTAGCCAGCACTTGTGCCCCCTGCCTTGATCCTAGCCAGCACTGCACTTGTGCCCAGGCCTTAAGCCTAGCCCGCACTTGTGCCCAGGCCTTAAGCCTAGCTCGCACTTGTGCCCAGGCCTTAAGCCTAGCCCGCACTTGTGCCCAGGCCTTAAGCCTAGCCGCACTTGTGCCCAGGCCTTAAGCCTAGCCCGCACTTGTGCCCAGGCCTTATGCTTAGCCTAGCTGGCACTTTTGCCCATGCCTTAAGCCTAGCCAGCACTTGTGCCCCATGCCTTGATCCTAGCAAGCACTGCACTTGTGCTCCGGCCTTAAGCCTAGCCCGCACTTGTGCCCCAGCCTTAAGCCTAGCCCGCACTTGTGCACCGGCCTTAAGCCTAGCCCGCACTTGTGCCCCGGCCTTAAGCCTAGCCCGCACTTGTGCCCCGGCCTTAAGCCTAGCCCGCACTTGTGCCCCGGCCTTAAGCCTAGCACGCACTTGTGCCCAGGCCTTAAGCCTAGCCCGCACTTGTACCCCGGCCTTAAGCCTAGCCCGCACTTGTGCCCAGGCCTTAAGCCTAGCCCGCACTTGTGCCCAGGCCTTAAGCCTAGTCCGCACTTGTGCCCCGGCCTTAAGCCTAGCCCGCACTTGTGCCCCGGCCTTAAGCCTAGCCCGCACTTGTGCCCCGGCCTTAAGCCTAGCCCGCACTTGTGCCCCGGCCTTAAGCCTAGCCCGCACTTGTGCCCAGGCCTTAAGCCTAGCCCGCACTTGTGCCCAGGCCTTAAGCCTAGCCCGCACTTTTGCCCAGGCCTTTAGCCTAGCCCGCACTTGTGCCCAGGCCTTAAGCCTAGCCCGCACTTGTGCCCAGGCTTAAGCCTAGCCTAGCTGGCACTTGTGCCCAGGCTTAAGCCTAGCCTAGCTGGCACTTGTGCCCATGCCTTAAGCCTAGCCAGCACTTGTGCCCCCTGCCTTGATCCTAGCCAGCACTGCACTTGTGCCCAGGCCTTAAGCCTAGCCCGCACTTGTGCCCAGGCCTTAAGCCTAGCTCGCACTTGTGCCCAGGCCTTAAGCCTAGCCCGCACTTGTGCCCAGGCCTTAAGCCTAGCCCACACTTGTGCCCAGGCTTAAGCCTAGCCTAGCTGGCACTTGTGCCCATGCCTTAAGCCTAGCCAGCACTTGTGCCCCCTGCCCTGATCCTAGCCAGCACTGCACTTGTGCCCAGGCCTTAAGCCTAGCCCGCACTTGTGCCCCGACCTTAAGCCTAGCCCGCACTTGTGCCCCGGCCTTAAGCCTAGCCCGCACTTGTGCCCCGGCCTTAAGCCTAGCCGCACTTGTGCCCAGGCCTTAAGCCTAGCCCACACTTGTGCCCAGGCCTTAAGCCTAGCCCGCACTTGTGCCCAGGCCTTAAGCCTAGCCCGCACTTGTGCCCAGGCCTTAAGCCTAGCCCGCACTTGTGCCCAGGCCTTAAGCCTAGTCCGCACTTGTGCCCCGGCCTTAAGCCTAGCCCGCACTTGTGCCCCGGCCTTAAGCCTAGCCCGCACTTGTGCCCCGGCCTTAAGCCTAGCCCGCACTTGTGCCCCGGCCTTAAGCCTAGCCCGCACTTGTGCCCAGGCCTTAAGCCTAGCCCGCACTTGTGCCCAGGCCTTAAGCCTAGCCCGCACTTTTGCCCAGGCCTTTAGCCTAGCCCGCACTTGTGCCCAGGCCTTAAGCCTAGCCTAGCTGGCACTTGTGCCCATGCCTTAAGCCTAGCCCACACTTGTGCCCAGGCCTTAAGCCTAGCCTGCACTTGTGCCCAGGCCTTAAGGCTAGCCCGCACTTGTGCCCAGGCCTTAAGCCTAGCCTAGCTGGCACTTGTGCCCATGCCTTAAGCCTAGCCAGCACTTGTGCCCCCTGCCTTGATCCTAGCCAGCACTGCACTTGTGCCCAGGCCTTAAGCCTAGCCCGCACTTGTGCCCAGGCCTTAAGCCTAGCTCGCACTTGTGCCCAGGCCTTAAGCCTAGCCCGCACTTGTGCCCAGGCCTTAAGCCTAGCCGCACTTGTGCCCAGGCCTTAAGCCTAGCCCGCACTTTTGCCCAGGCCTTTAGCCTAGCCCGCACTTGTGCCCAGGCCTTAAGCCTAGCCCGCACTTGTGCCCAGGCTTAAGCCTAGCCTAGCTGGCACTTGTGACCAGGCTTAAGCCTAGCCTAGCTAGCACTTGTGCCCATGCCTTAAGCCTAGCCAGCACTTGTGCCCCCTGCCTTGATCCTAGCCAGCACTGCACTTGTGCCCAGGCCTTAAGCCTAGCCCGCACTTGTGCCCAGGCCTTAAGCCTAGCTCGCACTTGTGCCCAGGCCTTAAGCCTAGCCCGCACTTGTGCCCAGGCCTTAAGCCTAGCCCACACTTGTGCCCAGGCTTAAGCCTAGCCTAGCTGGCACTTGTGCCCATGCCTTAAGCCTAGCCAGCACTTGTGCCCCCTGCCCTGATCCTAGCCAGCACTGCACGTGTGCCCAGGCCTTAAGCCTAGCCCGCACTTGTGCCCCGACCTTAAGCCTAGCCCGCACTTGTGCCCCGGCCTTAAGCCTAGCCCGCACTTGTGCCCCGGCCTTAAGCCTAGCCCGCACTTGTGCCCCGGCCTTAAGCCTAGCACGCACTTGTGCCCAGGCCTTAAGCCTAGCCCGCACTTGTACCCCGGCCTTAAGCCTAGCCCGCACTTGTGCCCAGGCCTTAAGCCTAGCCCGCACTTGTGCCCCGGCCTTAAGCCTAGCCCGCACTTGTGCCCCGGCCTTAAGCCTAGCCCGCACTTGTGCCCCGGCCTTAAGCCTAGCCCGCACTTGTGCCCAGGCCTTAAGCCTAGCCCGCACTTGTGCCCAGGCCTTAAGCCTAGCCCGCACTTTTGCCCAGGCCTTTAGCCTAGCCCGCACTTGTGCCCAGGCCTTAAGCCTAGCCCGCACTTGTGCCCAGGCTTAAGCCTAGCCTAGCTGGCACTTGTGCCCAGGCTTAAGCCTAGCCTAGCTGGCACTTGTGCCCATGCCTTAAGCCTAGCCAGCACTTGTGCCCCCTGCCTTGATCCTAGCCAGCACTGCACTTGTGCCCAGGCCTTAAGCCTAGCCCGCACTTGTGCCCAGGCCTTAAGCCTTAAGCCTAGCTCGCACTTGTGCCCAGGCCTTAAGCCTAGCCCGCACTTGTGCCCAGGCCTTAAGCCTAGCCCACACTTGTGCCCAGGCTTAAGCCTAGCCTAGCTGGCACTTGTGCCCATGCCTTAAGCCTAGCCAGCACTTGTGCCCCCTGCCCTGATCCTAGCCAGCACTGCACTTGTGCCCAGGCCTTAAGCCTAGCCCACACTTGTGCCCAGGCCTTAAGCCTAGCCCGCACTTGTGCCCAGGCCTTAAGCCTAGCCCGCACTTGTGCCCAGGCCTTAAGCCTAGCCCGCACTTGTGCCCAGGCCTTAAGCCTAGTCCGCACTTGTGCCCCGGCCTTAAGCCTAGCCCGCACTTGTGCCCCGGCCTTAAGCCTAGCCCGCACTTGTGCCCCGGCCTTAAGCCTAGCCCGCACTTGTGCCCCGGCCTTAAGCCTAGCCCGCACTTGTGCCCAGGCCTTAAGCCTAGCCCGCACTTGTGCCCAGGCCTTAAGCCTAGCCCGCACTTTTGCCCAGGCCTTTAGCCTAGCCCGCACTTGTGCCCAGGCCTTAAGCCTAGCCTAGCTGGCACTTGTGCCCATGCCTTAAGCCTAGCCCACACTTGTGCCCAGGCCTTAAGCCTAGCCTGCACTTGTGCCCAGGCCTTAAGGCTAGCCCGCACTTGTGCCCAGGCCTTAAGCCTAGCCTAGCTGGCACTTGTGCCCATGCCTTAAGCCTAGCCAGCACTTGTGCCCCCTGCCTTGATCCTAGCCAGCACTGCACTTGTGCCCAGGCCTTAAGCCTAGCCCGCACTTGTGCCCAGGCCTTAAGCCTAGCTCGCACTTGTGCCCAGGCCTTAAGCCTAGCCCGCACTTGTGCCCAGGCCTTAAGCCTAGCCGCACTTGTGCCCAGGCCTTAAGCCTAGCCCGCACTTTTGCCCAGGCCTTTAGCCTAGCCCGCACTTGTGCCCAGGCCTTAAGCCTAGCCCGCACTTGTGCCCAGGCTTAAGCCTAGCCTAGCTGGCACTTGTGACCAGGCTTAAGCCTAGCCTAGCTAGCACTTGTGCCCATGCCTTAAGCCTAGCCAGCACTTGTGCCCCCTGCCTTGATCCTAGCCAGCACTGCACTTGTGCCCAGGCCTTAAGCCTAGCCCGCACTTGTGCCCAGGCCTTAAGCCTAGCTCGCACTTGTGCCCAGGCCTTAAGCCTAGCCCGCACTTGTGCCCAGGCCTTAAGCCTAGCCCACACTTGTGCCCAGGCTTAAGCCTAGCCTAGCTGGCACTTGTGCCCATGCCTTAAGCCTAGCCAGCACTTGTGCCCCCTGCCCTGATCCTAGCCAGCACTGCACTTGTGCCCAGGCCTTAAGCCTAGCCCGCACTTGTGCCCCGACCTTAAGCCTAGCCCGCACTTGTGCCCCGGCCTTAAGCCTAGCCCGCACTTGTGCCCCGGCCTTAAGCCTAGCCCGCACTTGTGCCCCGGCCTTAAGCCTAGCCCGCACTTGTGCCCCGGCCTTAAGCCTAGCCCGCACTTGTGCCCCGGCCTTAAGCCTAGCCCGCACTTGTGCCCAGGCCTTAAGCCTAGCCCGCACTTGTGCCCAGGCCTTAAGCCTAGCCCGCACTTTTGCCCAGGCCTTTAGCCTAGCCCACACTTGTGCCCAGGCCTTAAGCCTAGCCCGCATTTGTGCCCAGGCTTAAGCCTAGCCTAGCTGGCACTTGTGCCCAGGCTTAAGCCTAGCCTAGCTGGCACTTGTGCCCATGCCTTAAGCCTAGCCAGCACTTGTGCCCCCTGCCTTGATCCTAGCCAGCACTGCACTTGTGCCCAGGCCTTAAGCCTAGCCCGCACTTGTGCCCAGGCCTTAAGCCTTAAGCCTAGCTCGCACTTGTGCCCAGGCCTTAAGCCTAGCCCGCACTTGTGCCCAGGCCTTAAGCCTAGCCCACACTTGTGCCCAGGCTTAAGCCTAGCCTAGCTGGCACTTGTGCCCATGCCTTAAGCCTAGCCAGCACTTGTGCCCCCTGCCCTGATCCTAGCCAGCACTGCACTTGTGCCCAGGCCTTAAGCCTAGCCCGCACTTGTGCCCCGACCTTAAGCCTAGCCCGCACTTGTGCCCCGGCCTTAAGCCTAGCCCGCACTTGTGCCCCGGCCTTAAGCCTAGCCGCACTTGTGCCCAGGCCTTAAGCCTAGCCCACACTTGTGCCCAGGCCTTAAGCCTAGCCTGCACTTGTGCCCAGGCCTTAAGCCTAGCCCGCACTTGTGCCCAGGCCTTAAGCCTAGCCTAGCTGGCACTTGTGCCCATGCCTTAAGCCTAGCCCACACTTGTGCCCAGGCCTTAAGCCTAGCCTGCACTTGTGCCCAGGCCTTAAGGCTAGCCCGCACTTGTGCCCAGGCCTTAAGCCTAGCCTAGCTGGCACTTGTGCCCATGCCTTAAGCCTAGCCAGCACTTGTGCCCCCTGCCTTGATCCTAGCCAGCACTGCACTTGTGCCCAGGCCTTAAGCCTAGCCCGCACTTGTGCCCAGGCCTTAAGCCTAGCTCGCACTTGTGCCCAGGCCTTAAGCCTAGCCCGCACTTGTGCCCAGGCCTTAAGCCTAGCCGCACTTGTGCCCAGGCCTTAAGCCTAGCCCGCACTTGTGCCCAGGCCTTATGCTTAGCCTAGCTGGCACTTTTGCCCATGCCTTAAGCCTAGCCAGCACTTGTGCCCCATGCCTTGATCCTAGCAAGCACTGCACTTGTGCTCCGGCCTTAAGCCTAGCCCGCACTTGTGCCCCAGCCTTAAGCCTAGCCCGCACTTGTGCACCGGCCTTAAGCCTAGCCCGCACTTGTGCCCCGGCCTTAAGCCTAGCCCGCACTTGTGCCCCGGCCTTAAGCCTAGCCCGCACTTGTGCCCCGGCCTTAAGCCTAGCACGCACTTGTGCCCAGGCCTTAAGCCTAGCCCGCACTTGTACCCCGGCCTTAAGCCTAGCCCGCACTTGTGCCCAGGCCTTAAGCCTAGCCCGCACTTGTGCCCAGGCCTTAAGCCTAGTCCGCACTTGTGCCCCGGCCTTAAGCCTAGCCCGCACTTGTGCCCCGGCCTTAAGCCTAGCCCGCACTTGTGCCCCGGCCTTAAGCCTAGCCCGCACTTGTGCCCCGGCCTTAAGCCTAGCCCGCACTTGTGCCCAGGCCTTAAGCCTAGCCCGCACTTGTGCCCAGGCCTTAAGCCTAGCCCGCACTTTTGCCCAGGCCTTTAGCCTAGCCCGCACTTGTGCCCAGGCCTTAAGCCTAGCCCGCACTTGTGCCCAGGCTTAAGCCTAGCCTAGCTGGCACTTGTGCCCAGGCTTAAGCCTAGCCTAGCTGGCACTTGTGCCCATGCCTTAAGCCTAGCCAGCACTTGTGCCCCCTGCCTTGATCCTAGCCAGCACTGCACTTGTGCCCAGGCCTTAAGCCTAGCCCGCACTTGTGCCCAGGCCTTAAGCCTAGCTCGCACTTGTGCCCAGGCCTTAAGCCTAGCCCGCACTTGTGCCCAGGCCTTAAGCCTAGCCCACACTTGTGCCCAGGCTTAAGCCTAGCCTAGCTGGCACTTGTGCCCATGCCTTAAGCCTAGCCAGCACTTGTGCCCCCTGCCCTGATCCTAGCCAGCACTGCACTTGTGCCCAGGCCTTAAGCCTAGCCCGCACTTGTGCCCCGACCTTAAGCCTAGCCCGCACTTGTGCCCCGGCCTTAAGCCTAGCCCGCACTTGTGCCCCGGCCTTAAGCCTAGCCGCACTTGTGCCCAGGCCTTAAGCCTAGCCCACACTTGTGCCCAGGCCTTAAGCCTAGCCCGCACTTGTGCCCAGGCCTTAAGCCTAGCCCGCACTTGTGCCCAGGCCTTAAGCCTAGCCCGCACTTGTGCCCAGGCCTTAAGCCTAGTCCGCACTTGTGCCCCGGCCTTAAGCCTAGCCCGCACTTGTGCCCCGGCCTTAAGCCTAGCCCGCACTTGTGCCCCGGCCTTAAGCCTAGCCCGCACTTGTGCCCCGGCCTTAAGCCTAGCCCGCACTTGTGCCCAGGCCTTAAGCCTAGCCCGCACTTGTGCCCAGGCCTTAAGCCTAGCCCGCACTTTTGCCCAGGCCTTTAGCCTAGCCCGCACTTGTGCCCAGGCCTTAAGCCTAGCCTAGCTGGCACTTGTGCCCATGCCTTAAGCCTAGCCCACACTTGTGCCCAGGCCTTAAGCCTAGCCTGCACTTGTGCCCAGGCCTTAAGGCTAGCCCGCACTTGTGCCCAGGCCTTAAGCCTAGCCTAGCTGGCACTTGTGCCCATGCCTTAAGCCTAGCCAGCACTTGTGCCCCCTGCCTTGATCCTAGCCAGCACTGCACTTGTGCCCAGGCCTTAAGCCTAGCCCGCACTTGTGCCCAGGCCTTAAGCCTAGCTCGCACTTGTGCCCAGGCCTTAAGCCTAGCCCGCACTTGTGCCCAGGCCTTAAGCCTAGCCGCACTTGTGCCCAGGCCTTAAGCCTAGCCCGCACTTTTGCCCAGGCCTTTAGCCTAGCCCGCACTTGTGCCCAGGCCTTAAGCCTAGCCCGCACTTGTGCCCAGGCTTAAGCCTAGCCTAGCTGGCACTTGTGACCAGGCTTAAGCCTAGCCTAGCTAGCACTTGTGCCCATGCCTTAAGCCTAGCCAGCACTTGTGCCCCCTGCCTTGATCCTAGCCAGCACTGCACTTGTGCCCAGGCCTTAAGCCTAGCCCGCACTTGTGCCCAGGCCTTAAGCCTAGCTCGCACTTGTGCCCAGGCCTTAAGCCTAGCCCGCACTTGTGCCCAGGCCTTAAGCCTAGCCCACACTTGTGCCCAGGCTTAAGCCTAGCCTAGCTGGCACTTGTGCCCATGCCTTAAGCCTAGCCAGCACTTGTGCCCCCTGCCCTGATCCTAGCCAGCACTGCACGTGTGCCCAGGCCTTAAGCCTAGCCCGCACTTGTGCCCCGACCTTAAGCCTAGCCCGCACTTGTGCCCCGGCCTTAAGCCTAGCCCGCACTTGTGCCCCGGCCTTAAGCCTAGCCCGCACTTGTGCCCCGGCCTTAAGCCTAGCACGCACTTGTGCCCAGGCCTTAAGCCTAGCCCGCACTTGTACCCCGGCCTTAAGCCTAGCCCGCACTTGTGCCCAGGCCTTAAGCCTAGCCCGCACTTGTGCCCCGGCCTTAAGCCTAGCCCGCACTTGTGCCCCGGCCTTAAGCCTAGCCCGCACTTGTGCCCCGGCCTTAAGCCTAGCCCGCACTTGTGCCCAGGCCTTAAGCCTAGCCCGCACTTGTGCCCAGGCCTTAAGCCTAGCCCGCACTTTTGCCCAGGCCTTTAGCCTAGCCCGCACTTGTGCCCAGGCCTTAAGCCTAGCCCGCACTTGTGCCCAGGCTTAAGCCTAGCCTAGCTGGCACTTGTGCCCAGGCTTAAGCCTAGCCTAGCTGGCACTTGTGCCCATGCCTTAAGCCTAGCCAGCACTTGTGCCCCCTGCCTTGATCCTAGCCAGCACTGCACTTGTGCCCAGGCCTTAAGCCTAGCCCGCACTTGTGCCCAGGCCTTAAGCCTTAAGCCTAGCTCGCACTTGTGCCCAGGCCTTAAGCCTAGCCCGCACTTGTGCCCAGGCCTTAAGCCTAGCCCACACTTGTGCCCAGGCTTAAGCCTAGCCTAGCTGGCACTTGTGCCCATGCCTTAAGCCTAGCCAGCACTTGTGCCCCCTGCCCTGATCCTAGCCAGCACTGCACTTGTGCCCAGGCCTTAAGCCTAGCCCGCACTTGTGCCCCGACCTTAAGCCTAGCCCGCACTTGTGCCCCGGCCTTAAGCCTAGCCCGCACTTGTGCCCCGGCGTTAAGCCTAGCCGCACTTGTGCCCAGGCCTTAAGCCTAGCCCACACTTGTGCCCAGGCCTTAAGCCTAGCCTGCACTTGTGCCCAGGCCTTAAGCCTAGCCCGCACTTGTGCCCAGGCCTTAAGCCTAGCCTGCACTTGTGCCCAGGCCTTAAGCCTAGCCCGCACTTGTGCCCAGGCCTTAAGCCTAGCCTAGCTGGCACTTGTGCCCATGCCTTAAGCCTAGCCCGCACTTGTGCCCAGGCCTTAAGCCTAGCCCGCACTTGTGCCCAGGCCTTAAGCCTATTCCGCACTTGTGCCCCGGCCTTAAGCCTAGCCCGCACTTGTGCCCCGGCCTTAAGCCTAGCCCGCACTTGTGCCCCGGCCTTAAGCCTAGCCCGCACTTGTGCCCCGGCCTTAAGCCTAGCCCGCACTTGTGCCCCGGCCTTAAGCCTAGCCCGCACTTGTGCCCAGGCCTTAAGCCTAGCCCGCACTTGTGCCCAGGCCTTAAGCCTAGCCCGCACTTTTGCCCAGGCCTTTAGCCTAGCCCGCACTTGTGCCCAGGCCTTAAGCCTAGCCCGCACTTGTGCCCAGGCTTAAGCCTAGCCTAGCTGGCACTTGTGCCCAGGCTTAAGCCTAGCCTAGCTGGCACTTGTGCCCATGCCTTAAGCCTAGCCAGCACTTGTGCCCCCTGCCTTGATCCTAGCCAGCACTGCACTTGTGCCCAGGCCTTAAGCCTAGCCTGCACTTGTGCCCAGGCCTTAAGCCTAGCTCGCACTTGTGCCCAGGCCTTAAGCCTAGCCCGCACTTGTGCCCAGGCCTTAAGCCTAGCCCACACTTGTGCCCAGGCTTAAGCCTAGCCTAGCTGGCACTTGTGCCCATGCCTTAAGCCTAGCCAGCACTTGTGCCCCCTGCCCTGATCCTAGCCAGCACTGCACTTGTGCCCAGGCCTTAAGCCTAGCCCGCACTTGTGCCCCGACCTTAAGCCTAGCCCGCACTTGTGCCCCGGCCTTAAGCCTAGCCCGCACTTGTGCCCCGGCCTTAAGCCTAGCCGCACTTGTGCCCAGGCCTTAAGCCTAGCCCACACTTGTGCCCAGGCCTTAAGCCTAGCCTGCACTTGTGCCCAGGCCTTAAGCCTAGCCCGCACTTGTGCCCAGGCCTTAAGCCTAGCCTATCTGGCACTTGTGCCCATGCCTTAAGCCTAGCCCACACTTGTGCCCAGGCCTTAAGCCTAGCCTGCACTTGTGCCCAGGCCTTAAGCCTAGCCCGCACTTGTGCCCAGGCCTTAAGCCTAGCCTAGCTGGCACTTGTGCCCATGCCTTAAGCCTAGCCAGCACTTGTGCCCCCTGCCTTGATCCTAGCCAGCACTGCACTTGTGCCCAGGCCTTAAGCCTAGCCCGCACTTGTGCCCAGGCCTTAAGCCTAGCTCGCACTTGTGCCCAGGCCTTAAGCCTAGCCCGCACTTGTGCCCAGGCCTTAAGCCTAGCCGCACTTGTGCCCAGGCCTTAAGCCTAGCCCGCACTTGAGCCCAGGCTTTAAGCCTAGCCCGCACTTGTGCCCAGGCCTTAAGCCTAGCCCACACTTGTGCCCAGGCCTTTAGCCTAGCCCGCACTTGTGCCCCGGTCTTAAGCCTAGCCCGCACTTGAGCCCCGGCCTTAAGCCTAGCCCGCACTTGTGCCCCGGCCTTAAGCCTAGCCCGCACTTGTGCCCAGGCCTTAAGCCTAGCCCGCACTTGTGCCCAGGCCTTATGCTTAGCCTAGCTGGCACTTTTGCCCATGCCTTAAGCCTAGCCAGCACTTGTGCCCCATGCCTTGATCCTAGCAAGCACTGCACTTGTGCTCCGGCCTTAAGCCTAGCCCGCACTTGTGCCCCAGCCTTAAGCCTAGCCCGCACTTGTGCACCGGCCTTAAGCCTAGCCCGCACTTGTGCCCCGGCCTTAAGCCTAGCCCGCACTTGTGCCCAGGCCTTAAGCCTAGCTCGCACTTGTGCCCAGGCCTTAAGCCTAGCCCGCACTTGTGCCCAGGCCTTAAGCCTAGCCGCACTTGTGCCCAGGCCTTAAGCCTAGCCCGCACTTGAGCCCAGGCTTTAAGCCTAGCCCGCACTTGTGCCCAGGCCTTAAGCCTAGCCCACACTTGTGCCCAGGCCTTTAGCCTAGCCCGCACTTGTGCCCCGGTCTTAAGCCTAGCCCGCACTTGAGCCCCGGCCTTAAGCCTAGCCCGCACTTGTGCCCCGGCCTTAAGCCTAGCCCGCACTTGTGCCCAGGCCTTAAGCCTAGCCCGCACTTGTGCCCAGGCCTTATGCTTAGCCTAGCTGGCACTTTTGCCCATGCCTTAAGCCTAGCCAGCACTTGTGCCCCATGCCTTGATCCTAGCAAGCACTGCACTTGTGCTCCGGCCTTAAGCCTAGCCCGCACTTGTGCCCCAGCCTTAAGCCTAGCCCGCACTTGTGCACCGGCCTTAAGCCTAGCCCGCACTTGTGCCCCGGCCTTAAGCCTAGCCCGCACTTGTGCCCCGGCCTTAAGCCTAGCCCGCACTTGTGCCCCGGCCTTAAGCCTAGCACGCACTTGTGCCCAGGCCTTAAGCCTAGCCCGCACTTGTACCCCGGCCTTAAGCCTAGCCCGCACTTGTGCCCAGGCCTTAAGCCTAGCCCGCACTTGTGCCCAGGCCTTAAGCCTAGCACGCACTTGTGCCCAGGCCTTAAGCCTAGCCCGCACTTGTACCCCGGCCTTAAGCCTAGCCCGCACTTGTGCCCAGGCCTTAAGCCTAGCCCGCACTTGTGCCCCGGCCTTAAGCCTAGCACGCACTTGTGCCCAGGCCTTAAGCCTAGCCCGCACTTGTACCCCGGCCTTAAGCCTAGCCCGCACTTGTGCCCAGGCCTTAAGCCTAGCCCGCACTTGTGCCCAGGCCTTAAGCCTAGCCCGCACTTGTGCCCCGGCCTTAAGCCTAGCCCGCACTTGTGCCCCGGCCTTAAGCCTAGCCCGCACTTGTGCCCCGGCCTTAAGCCTAGCCCGCACTTGTGCCCCGGCCTTAAGCCTAGCCCGCACTTGTGCCCAGGCCTTAAGCCTAGCCCGCACTTGTGCCCAGGCCTTAAGCCTAGCCCGCACTTTTGCCCAGGCCTTTAGCCTAGCCCGCACTTGTGCCCAGGCCTTAAGCCTAGCCCGCACTTGTGCCCAGGCTAAAAAGCCTAGCCTAGCTGGCACTTGTGCCCAGGCTTAAGCCTAGCCTAGCTGGCACTTGTGCCCATGCCTTAAGCCTAGCCAGCACTTTTGCCCCCTGCCTTGATCCTAGCCAGCACTGCACTTGTGCCCAGGCCTTAAGCCTAGCCCGCACTTGTGCCCAGGCCTTAAGCCTAGCTCGCACTTGTGCCCAGGCCTTAAGCCTAGCCCGCACTTGTGCCCAGGCCTTAAGCCTAGCCCACACTTGTGCCCAGGCTTAAGCCTAGCCTAGCTGGCACTTGTGCCCATGCCTTAAGCCTAGCCAGCACTTGTGCCCCCTGCCCTGATCCTAGCCAGCACTGCACTTGTGCCCAGGCCTTAAGCCTAGCCCGCACTTGTGCCCCGACCTTAAGCCTAGCCCGCACTTGTGCCCCGGCCTTAAGCCTAGCCCGCACTTGTGCCCCGGCCTTAAGCCTAGCCGCACTTGTGCCCAGGCCTTAAGCCTAGCCCACACTTGTGCCCAGGCCTTAAGCCTAGCCTGCACTTGTGCCCAGGCCTTAAGCCTAGCCCGCACTTGTGCCCAGGCCTTAAGCCTAGCCCGCACTTGTGCCCAGGCCTTAAGCCTATTCCGCACTTGTGCCCCGGCCTTAAGCCTAGCCCGCACTTGTGCCCCGGCCTTAAGCCTAGCCCGCACTTGTGCCCCGGCCTTAAGCCTAGCCCGCACTTGTGCCCCGGCCTTAAGCCTAGCCCGCACTTGTGCCCCGGCCTTAAGCCTAGCCCGCACTTGTGCCCAGGCCTTAAGCCTAGCCCGCACTTGTGCCCAGGCCTTAAGCCTAGCCCACACTTTTGCCCAGGCCTTTAGCCTAGCCCGCACTTGTGCCCAGGCCTTAAGCCTAGCCCGCACTTGTGCCCAGGCTTAAGCCTAGCCTAGCTGGCACTTGTGCCCAGGCTTAAGCCTAGCCTAGCTGGCACTTGTGCCCATGCCTTAAGCCTAGCCAGCACTTGTGCCCCCTGCCTTGATCCTAGCCAGCACTGCACTTGTGCCCAGGCCTTAAGCCTAGCCTGCACTTGTGCCCAGGCCTTAAGCCTAGCTCGCACTTGTGCCCAGGCCTTAAGCCTAGCCCGCACTTGTGCCCAGGCCTTAAGCCTAGCCCACACTTGTGCCCAGGCTTAAGCCTAGCCTAGCTGGCACTTGTGCCCATGCCTTAAGCCTAGCCAGCACTTGTGCCCCCTGCCCTGATCCTAGCCAGCACTGCACTTGTGCCCAGGCCTTAAGCCTAGCCCGCACTTGTGCCCCGACCTTAAGCCTAGCCCGCACTTGTGCCCCGGCCTTAAGCCTAGCCCGCACTTGTGCCCCGGCCTTAAGCCTAGCCGCACTTGTGCCCAGGCCTTAAGCCTAGCCCACACTTGTGCCCAGGCCTTAAGCCTAGCCTGCACTTGTGCCCAGGCCTTAAGCCTAGCCCGCACTTGTGCCCAGGCCTTAAGCCTAGCCTATCTGGCACTTGTGCCCATGCCTTAAGCCTAGCCCACACTTGTGCCCAGGCCTTAAGCCTAGCCTGCACTTGTGCCCAGGCCTTAAGCCTAGCCCGCACTTGTGCCCAGGCCTTAAGCCTAGCCTAGCTGGCACTTGTGCCCATGCCTTAAGCCTAGCCAGCACTTGTGCCCCCTGCCTTGATCCTAGCAAGCACTGCACTTGTGCTCCGGCCTTAAGCCTAGCCCGCACTTGTGCCCCGGCCTTAAGCCTAGCCCGCACTTGTGCACCGGCCTTAAGCCTAGCCCGCACTTGTGCCCCGGCCTTAAGCCTAGCCCGCACTTGTGCCCAGGCCTTAAGCCTAGCCCGCACTTGTGCCCCGGCCTTAAGCCTAGCCCGCACTTGTGCCCCGGCCTTAAGCCTAGCCCGCACTTGTGCCCCGGCCTTAAGCCTAGGCCGCACTTGTGCCCCGGCCTTAAGCCTAGCCCGCACTTGTGCCCAGGCCTTAAGCCTAGCCCGCACTTGTGCCCAGGCCTTAAGCCTAGCCCGCACTTTTGCCCAGGCCTTTAGCCTAGCCCGCACTTGTGCCCAGGCCTTAAGCCTAGCCCGCACTTGTGCCCAGGCTTAAGCCTAGCCTAGCTGGCACTTGTGCCCAGGCTTAAGCCTAGCCTAGCTGGCACTTGTGCCCATGCCTTAAGCCTAGCCAGCACTTGTGCCCCCTGCCTTGATCCTAGCCAGCACTGCACTTGTGCCCAGGCCTTAAGCCTAGCCCGCACTTGTGCCCAGGCCTTAAGCCTAGCTCGCACTTGTGCCCAGGCCTTAAGCCTAGCCCGCACTTGTGCCCAGGCCTTAAGCCTAGCCCACACTTGTGCCCAGGCTTAAGCCTAGCCTAGCTGGCACTTGTGCCCATGCCTTAAGCCTAGCCAGCACTTGTGCCCCCTGCCCTGATCCTAGCCAGCACTGCACGTGTGCCCAGGCCTTAAGCCTAGCCCGCACTTGTGCCCCGACCTTAAGCCTAGCCCGCACTTGTGCCCCGGCCTTAAGCCTAGCCCGCACTTGTGCCCCGGCCTTAAGCCTAGCCCGCACTTGTGCCCCGGCCTTAAGCCTAGCACGCACTTGTGCCCAGGCCTTAAGCCTAGCCCGCACTTGTACCCCGGCCTTAAGCCTAGCCCGCACTTGTGCCCAGGCCTTAAGCCTAGCCCGCACTTGTGCCCCGGCCTTAAGCCTAGCCCGCACTTGTGCCCCGGCCTTAAGCCTAGCCCGCACTTGTGCCCAGGCCTTAAGCCTAGCCCGCACTTGTGCCCAGGCCTTAAGCCTAGCCCGCACTTTTGCCCAGGCCTTTAGCCTAGCCCGCACTTGTGCCCAGGCCTTAAGCCTAGCCCGCACTTGTGCCCAGGCTTAAGCCTAGCCTAGCTGGCACTTGTGCCCAGGCTTAAGCCTAGCCTAGCTGGCACTTGTGCCCATGCCTTAAGCCTAGCCAGCACTTGTGCCCCCTGCCTTGATCCTAGCCAGCACTGCACTTGTGCCCAGGCCTTAAGCCTAGCCCGCACTTGTGCCCAGGCCTTAAGCCTTAAGCCTAGCTCGCACTTGTGCCCAGGCCTTAAGCCTAGCCCGCACTTGTGCCCAGGCCTTAAGCCTAGCCCACACTTGTGCCCAGGCTTAAGCCTAGCCTAGCTGGCACTTGTGCCCATGCCTTAAGCCTAGCCAGCACTTGTGCCCCCTGCCCTGATCCTAGCCAGCACTGCACTTGTGCCCAGGCCTTAAGCCTAGCCCGCACTTGTGCCCCGACCTTAAGCCTAGCCCGCACTTGTGCCCCGGCCTTAAGCCTAGCCCGCACTTGTGCCCCGGCCTTAAGCCTAGCCGCACTTGTGCCCAGGCCTTAAGCCTAGCCCACACTTGTGCCCAGGCCTTAAGCCTAGCCTGCACTTGTGCCCAGGCCTTAAGCCTAGCCCGCACTTGTGCCCAGGCCTTAAGCCTAGCCTAGCTGGCACTTGTGCCCATGCCTTAAGCCTAGCCCACACTTGTGCCCAGGCCTTAAGCCTAGCCCGCACTTGTGCCCAGGCCTTAAGGCTAGCCCGCACTTGTGCCCAGGCCTTAAGCCTAGCCTAGCTGGCACTTGTGCCCATGCCTTAAGCCTAGCCAGCACTTGTGCCCCCTGCCTTGATCCTAGCCAGCACTGCACTTGTGCCCAGGCCTTAAGCCTAGCCCGCACTTGTGCCCAGGCCTTAAGCCTAGCTCGCACTTGTGCCCAGGCCTTAAGCCTAGCCCGCACTTGTGCCCAGGCCTTAAGCCTAGCCGCACTTGTGCCCAGGCCTTAAGCCTAGCCCGCACTTGAGCCCAGGCTTTAAGCCTAGCCCGCACTTGTGCCCAGGCCTTAAGCCTAGCCCACACTTGTGCCCAGGCCTTTAGCCTAGCCCGCACTTGTGCCCCGGTCTTAAGCCTAGCCCGCACTTGAGCCCCGGCCTTAAGCCTAGCCCGCACTTGTGCCCCGGCCTTAAGCCTAGCCCGCACTTGTGCCCAGGCCTTAAGCCTAGCCTGCACTTGTGCCCAGGCCTTATGCTTAGCCTAGCTGGCACTTTTGCCCATGCCTTAAGCCTAGCCAGCACTTGTGCCCCATGCCTTGATCCTAGCAAGCACTGCACTTGTGCTCCGGCCTTAAGCCTAGCCCGCACTTGTGCCCCAGCCTTAAGCCTAGCCCGCACTTGTGCACCGGCCTTAAGCCTAGCCCGCACTTGTGCCCCGGCCTTAAGCCTAGCCCGCACTTGTGCCCAGGCCTTAAGCCTAGCTCGCACTTGTGCCCAGGCCTTAAGCCTAGCCCGCACTTGTGCCCAGGCCTTAAGCCTAGCCGCACTTGTGCCCAGGCCTTAAGCCTAGCCCGCACTTGAGCCCAGGCTTTAAGCCTAGCCCGCACTTGTGCCCAGGCCTTAAGCCTAGCCCACACTTGTGACAAGGCCTTTAGCCTAGCCCGCACTTGTGCCCCGGTCTTAAGCCTAGCCCGCACTTGAGCCCCGGCCTTAAGCCTAGCCCGCACTTGTGCCCCGGCCTTAAGCCTAGCCCGCACTTGTGCCCAGGCCTTAAGCCTAGCCCGCACTTGTGCCCAGGCCTTATGCTTAGCCTAGCTGGCACTTTTGCCCATGCCTTAAGCCTAGCCAGCACTTGTGCCCCATGCCTTGATCCTAGCAAGCACTGCACTTGTGCTCCGGCCTTAAGCCTAGCCCGCACTTGTGCCCCAGCCTTAAGCCTAGCCCGCACTTGTGCACCGGCCTTAAGCCTAGCCCGCACTTGTGCCCCGGCCTTAAGCCTAGCCCGCACTTGTGCCCCGGCCTTAAGCCTAGCCCGCACTTGTGCCCCGGCCTTAAGCCTAGCACGCACTTGTGCCCAGGCCTTAAGCCTAGCCCGCACTTGTGCCCCGGCCTTAAGCCTAGCCCGCACTTGTGCCCAGGCCTTAAGCCTAGCCCGCACTTGTGCCCAGGCCTTAAGCCTAGCCCGCACTTTTGCCCAGGCCTTTAGCCTAGCCCGCACTTGTGCCCAGGCCTTAAGCCTAGCCCGCACTTGTGCCCAGGCTAAAAAGCCTAGCCTAGCTGGCACTTGTGCCCAGGCTTAAGCCTAGCCTAGCTGGCACTTGTGCCCATGCCTTAAGCCTAGCCAGCACTTTTGCCCCCTGCCTTGATCCTAGCCAGCACTGCACTTGTGCCCAGGCCTTAAGCCTAGCCCGCACTTGTGCCCAGGCCTTAAGCCTAGCCCGCACTTGTGCCCAGGCCTTAAGCCTAGCTCGCACTTGTGCCCAGGCCTTAAGCCTAGCCCGCACTTGTGCCCAGGCCTTAAGCCTAGCCCACACTTGTGCCCAGGCTTAAGCCTAGCCTAGCTGGCACTTGTGCCCATGCCTTAAGCCTAGCCAGCACTTGTGCCCCCTGCCCTGATCCTAGCCAGCACTGCACTTGTGCCCAGGCCTTAAGCCTAGCCCGCACTTGTGCCCCGACCTTAAGCCTAGCCCGCACTTGTGCCCCGGCCTTAAGCCTAGCCCGCACTTGTGCCCCGGCCTTAAGCCTAGCCGCACTTGTGCCCAGGCCTTAAGCCTAGCCCACACTTGTGCCCAGGCCTTAAGCCTAGCCTGCACTTGTGCCCAGGCCTTAAGCCTAGCCCGCACTTGTGCCCAGGCCTTAAGCCTAGCCCGCACTTGTGCCCAGGCCTTAAGCCTATTCCGCACTTGTGCCCCGGCCTTAAGCCTAGCCCGCACTTGTGCCCCGGCCTTAAGCCTAGCCCGCACTTGTGCCCCGGCCTTAAGCCTAGCCCGCACTTGTGCCCCGGCCTTAAGCCTAGCCCGCACTTGTGCCCCGGCCTTAAGCCTAGCCCGCACTTGTGCCCAGGCCTTAAGCCTAGCCCGCACTTGTGCCCAGGCCTTAAGCCTAGCCCGCACTTTTGCCCAGGCCTTTAGCCTAGCCCGCACTTGTGCCCAGGCCTTAAGCCTAGCCCGCACTTGTGCCCAGGCTTAAGCCTAGCCTAGCTGGCACTTGTGCCCAGGCTTAAGCCTAGCCTAGCTGGCACTTGTGCCCATGCCTTAAGACTAGCCAGCACTTGTGCCCCCTGCCTTGATCCTAGCCAGCACTGCACTTGTGCCCAGGCCTTAAGCCTAGCCTGCACTTGTGCCCAGGCCTTAAGCCTAGCTCGCACTTGTGCCCAGGCCTTAAGCCTAGCCCGCACTTGTGCCCAGGCCTTAAGCCTAGCCCACACTTGTGCCCAGGCTTAAGCCTAGCCTAGCTGGCACTTGTGCCCATGCCTTAAGCCTAGCCAGCACTTGTGCCCCCTGCCCTGATCCTAGCCAGCACTGCACTTGTGCCCAGGCCTTAAGCCTAGCCCGCACTTGTGCCCCGACCTTAAGCCTAGCCCGCACTTGTGCCCCGGCCTTAAGCCTAGCCCGCACTTGTGCCCCGGCCTTAAGCCTAGCCGCACTTGTGCCCAGGCCTTAAGCCTAGCCCACACTTGTGCCCAGGCCTTAAGCCTAGCCTGCACTTGTGCCCAGGCCTTAAGTCTAGCCCGCACTTGTGCCCAGGCCTTAAGCCTAGCCTATCTGGCACTTGTGCCCATGCCTTAAGCCTAGCCCACACTTGTGCCCAGGCCTTAAGCCTAGCCTGCACTTGTGCCCAGGCCTTAAGCCTAGCCCGCACTTGTGCCCAGGCCTTAAGCCTAGCCTAGCTGGCACTTGTGCCCATGCCTTAAGCCTAGCCAGCACTTGTGCCCCCTGCCTTGATCCTAGCCAGCACTGCACTTGTGCCCAGGCCTTAAGCCTAGCCCGCACTTGTGCCCAGGCCTTAAGCCTAGCTCGCACTTGTGCCCAGGCCTTAAGCCTAGCCCGCACTTGTGCCCAGGCCTTAAGCCTAGCCGCACTTGTGCCCAGGCCTTAAGCCTAGCCCGCACTTGAGCCCAGGCTTTAAGCCTAGCCCGCACTTGTGCCCAGGCCTTTAGCCTAGCCCGCACTTGTGCCCCGGTCTTAAGCCTAGCCCGCACTTGAGCCCCGGCCTTAAGCCTAGCCCGCACTTGTGCCCCGGCCTTAAGCCTAGCCCGCACTTGTGCCCAGGCCTTAAGCCTAGCCCGCACTTGTGCCCAGGCCTTATGCCTAGCCTAGCTGGCACTTTTGCCCATGCCTTAAGCCTAGCCAGCACTTGTGCCCCCTGCCTTGATCCTAGCAAGCACTGCACTTGTGCTCCGGCCTTAAGCCTAGCCCGCACTTGTGCCCCGGCCTTAAGCCTAGCCCGCACTTGTGCACCAGCCTTAAGCCTATCCCACACTTGTGCCCCGGCCTTAAGCCTAGCCCGCACTTGTGCCCCGGCCTTAAGCCTAGCCCGCACTTGTGCCCCGGCCTTAAGCCTAGCACGCACTTGTGCCCAGGCCTTAAGCCTAGCCCGCACTTGTACCCCGGCCTTAAGCCTAGCCCGCACTTGTGCCCAGGCCTTAAGCCTAGCCCGCACTTGTGCCCCGGCCTTAAGCCTAGCCCACACTTGTGCCCCGGCCTTAAGCCTAGCCTAGCTGGCACTTGTGCCCAGGCTTAAGCCTAGCCTAGCTGGCACTTGTGCCCATGCCTTAAGCCTAGCCAGCACTTGTGCCCCCTGCCTTGATCCTAGCCAGCACTGCACTTGTGCCCAGGCCTTAAGCCTATCCCGCACTTGTGCCCAGGCCTTAAGCCTAGCTCGCACTTGTGCCCAGGCCTTAAGCCTAGCCCGCACTTGTGCCCAGGCCTTAAGCCTAGCCCGCACTTTTGCCCAGGCCTTTAGCCTAGCCCGCACTTGTGCCCAGGCCTTAAGCCTAGCCCGCACTTGTGCCCAGGCTTAAGCCTAGCCTAGCTGGCACTTGTGACCAGGCTTAAGCCTAGCCTAGCTAGCACTTGTGCCCATGCCTTAAGCCTAGCCAGCACTTGTGCCCCCTGCCTTGATCCTAGCCAGCACTGCACTTGTGCCCAGGCCTTAAGCCTAGCCCGCACTTGTGCCCAGGCCTTAAGCCTAGCTCGCACTTGTGCCCAGGCCTTAAGCCTAGCCCGCACTTGTGCCCAGGCCTTAAGCCTAGCCCACACTTGTGCCCAGGCTTAAGCCTAGCCTAGCTGGCACTTGTGCCCATGCCTTAAGCCTAGCCAGCACTTGTGCCCCCTGCCCTGATCCTAGCCAGCACTGCACTTGTGCCCAGGCCTTAAGCCTAGCCCGCACTTGTGCCCCGACCTTAAGCCTAGCCCGCACTTGTGCCCCGGCCTTAAGCCTAGCCCGCACTTGTGCCCCGGCCTTAAGCCTAGCCCGCACTTGTGCCCCGGCCTTAAGCCTAGCCCGCACTTGTGCCCCGGCCTTAAGCCTAGCCCGCACTTGTGCCCCGGCCTTAAGCCTAGCCCGCACTTGTGCCCAGGCCTTAAGCCTAGCCCGCACTTGTGCCCAGGCCTTAAGCCTAGCCCGCACTTTTGCCCAGGCCTTTAGCCTAGCCCACACTTGTGCCCAGGCCTTAAGCCTAGCCCGCATTTGTGCCCAGGCTTAAGCCTAGCCTAGCTGGCACTTGTGCCCAGGCTTAAGCCTAGCCTAGCTGGCACTTGTGCCCATGCCTTAAGCCTAGCCAGCACTTGTGCCCCCTGCCTTGATCCTAGCCAGCACTGCACTTGTGCCCAGGCCTTAAGCCTAGCCCGCACTTGTGCCCAGGCCTTAAGCCTTAAGCCTAGCTCGCACTTGTGCCCAGGCCTTAAGCCTAGCCCGCACTTGTGCCCAGGCCTTAAGCCTAGCCCACACTTGTGCCCAGGCTTAAGCCTAGCCTAGCTGGCACTTGTGCCCATGCCTTAAGCCTAGCCAGCACTTGTGCCCCCTGCCCTGATCCTAGCCAGCACTGCACTTGTGCCCAGGCCTTAAGCCTAGCCCGCACTTGTGCCCCGACCTTAAGCCTAGCCCGCACTTGTGCCCCGGCCTTAAGCCTAGCCCGCACTTGTGCCCCGGCCTTAAGCCTAGCCGCACTTGTGCCCAGGCCTTAAGCCTAGCCCACACTTGTGCCCAGGCCTTAAGCCTAGCCTGCACTTGTGCCCAGGCCTTAAGCCTAGCCCGCACTTGTGCCCAGGCCTTAAGCCTAGCCTAGCTGGCACTTGTGCCCATGCCTTAAGCCTAGCCCACACTTGTGCCCAGGCCTTAAGCCTAGCCTGCACTTGTGCCCAGGCCTTAAGGCTAGCCCGCACTTGTGCCCAGGCCTTAAGCCTAGCCTAGCTGGCACTTGTGCCCATGCCTTAAGCCTAGCCAGCACTTGTGCCCCCTGCCTTGATCCTAGCCAGCACTGCACTTGTGCCCAGGCCTTAAGCCTAGCCCGCACTTGTGCCCAGGCCTTAAGCCTAGCTCGCACTTGTGCCCAGGCCTTAAGCCTAGCCCGCACTTGTGCCCAGGCCTTAAGCCTAGCCGCACTTGTGCCCAGGCCTTAAGCCTAGCCCGCACTTGTGCCCAGGCCTTATGCTTAGCCTAGCTGGCACTTTTGCCCATGCCTTAAGCCTAGCCAGCACTTGTGCCCCATGCCTTGATCCTAGCAAGCACTGCACTTGTGCTCCGGCCTTAAGCCTAGCCCGCACTTGTGCCCCAGCCTTAAGCCTAGCCCGCACTTGTGCACCGGCCTTAAGCCTAGCCCGCACTTGTGCCCCGGCCTTAAGCCTAGCCCGCACTTGTGCCCCGGCCTTAAGCCTAGCCCGCACTTGTGCCCCGGCCTTAAGCCTAGCACGCACTTGTGCCCAGGCCTTAAGCCTAGCCCGCACTTGTACCCCGGCCTTAAGCCTAGCCCGCACTTGTGCCCAGGCCTTAAGCCTAGCCCGCACTTGTGCCCAGGCCTTAAGCCTAGTCCGCACTTGTGCCCCGGCCTTAAGCCTAGCCCGCACTTGTGCCCCGGCCTTAAGCCTAGCCCGCACTTGTGCCCCGGCCTTAAGCCTAGCCCGCACTTGTGCCCCGGCCTTAAGCCTAGCCCGCACTTGTGCCCAGGCCTTAAGCCTAGCCCGCACTTGTGCCCAGGCCTTAAGCCTAGCCCGCACTTTTGCCCAGGCCTTTAGCCTAGCCCGCACTTGTGCCCAGGCCTTAAGCCTAGCCCGCACTTGTGCCCAGGCTTAAGCCTAGCCTAGCTGGCACTTGTGCCCAGGCTTAAGCCTAGCCTAGCTGGCACTTGTGCCCATGCCTTAAGCCTAGCCAGCACTTGTGCCCCCTGCCTTGATCCTAGCCAGCACTGCACTTGTGCCCAGGCCTTAAGCCTAGCCCGCACTTGTGCCCAGGCCTTAAGCCTAGCTCGCACTTGTGCCCAGGCCTTAAGCCTAGCCCGCACTTGTGCCCAGGCCTTAAGCCTAGCCCACACTTGTGCCCAGGCTTAAGCCTAGCCTAGCTGGCACTTGTGCCCATGCCTTAAGCCTAGCCAGCACTTGTGCCCCCTGCCCTGATCCTAGCCAGCACTGCACTTGTGCCCAGGCCTTAAGCCTAGCCCGCACTTGTGCCCCGACCTTAAGCCTAGCCCGCACTTGTGCCCCGGCCTTAAGCCTAGCCCGCACTTGTGCCCCGGCCTTAAGCCTAGCCGCACTTGTGCCCAGGCCTTAAGCCTAGCCCACACTTGTGCCCAGGCCTTAAGCCTAGCCCGCACTTGTGCCCAGGCCTTAAGCCTAGCCCGCACTTGTGCCCAGGCCTTAAGCCTAGCCCGCACTTGTGCCCAGGCCTTAAGCCTAGTCCGCACTTGTGCCCCGGCCTTAAGCCTAGCCCGCACTTGTGCCCCGGCCTTAAGCCTAGCCCGCACTTGTGCCCCGGCCTTAAGCCTAGCCCGCACTTGTGCCCCGGCCTTAAGCCTAGCCCGCACTTGTGCCCAGGCCTTAAGCCTAGCCCGCACTTGTGCCCAGGCCTTAAGCCTAGCCCGCACTTTTGCCCAGGCCTTTAGCCTAGCCCGCACTTGTGCCCAGGCCTTAAGCCTAGCCTAGCTGGCACTTGTGCCCATGCCTTAAGCCTAGCCCACACTTGTGCCCAGGCCTTAAGCCTAGCCTGCACTTGTGCCCAGGCCTTAAGGCTAGCCCGCACTTGTGCCCAGGCCTTAAGCCTAGCCTAGCTGGCACTTGTGCCCATGCCTTAAGCCTAGCCAGCACTTGTGCCCCCTGCCTTGATCCTAGCCAGCACTGCACTTGTGCCCAGGCCTTAAGCCTAGCCCGCACTTGTGCCCAGGCCTTAAGCCTAGCTCGCACTTGTGCCCAGGCCTTAAGCCTAGCCCGCACTTGTGCCCAGGCCTTAAGCCTAGCCGCACTTGTGCCCAGGCCTTAAGCCTAGCCCGCACTTTTGCCCAGGCCTTTAGCCTAGCCCGCACTTGTGCCCAGGCCTTAAGCCTAGCCCGCACTTGTGCCCAGGCTTAAGCCTAGCCTAGCTGGCACTTGTGACCAGGCTTAAGCCTAGCCTAGCTAGCACTTGTGCCCATGCCTTAAGCCTAGCCAGCACTTGTGCCCCCTGCCTTGATCCTAGCCAGCACTGCACTTGTGCCCAGGCCTTAAGCCTAGCCCGCACTTGTGCCCAGGCCTTAAGCCTAGCTCGCACTTGTGCCCAGGCCTTAAGCCTAGCCCGCACTTGTGCCCAGGCCTTAAGCCTAGCCCACACTTGTGCCCAGGCTTAAGCCTAGCCTAGCTGGCACTTGTGCCCATGCCTTAAGCCTAGCCAGCACTTGTGCCCCCTGCCCTGATCCTAGCCAGCACTGCACGTGTGCCCAGGCCTTAAGCCTAGCCCGCACTTGTGCCCCGACCTTAAGCCTAGCCCGCACTTGTGCCCCGGCCTTAAGCCTAGCCCGCACTTGTGCCCCGGCCTTAAGCCTAGCCCGCACTTGTGCCCCGGCCTTAAGCCTAGCACGCACTTGTGCCCAGGCCTTAAGCCTAGCCCGCACTTGTACCCCGGCCTTAAGCCTAGCCCGCACTTGTGCCCAGGCCTTAAGCCTAGCCCGCACTTGTGCCCCGGCCTTAAGCCTAGCCCGCACTTGTGCCCCGGCCTTAAGCCTAGCCCGCACTTGTGCCCCGGCCTTAAGCCTAGCCCGCACTTGTGCCCAGGCCTTAAGCCTAGCCCGCACTTGTGCCCAGGCCTTAAGCCTAGCCCGCACTTTTGCCCAGGCCTTTAGCCTAGCCCGCACTTGTGCCCAGGCCTTAAGCCTAGCCCGCACTTGTGCCCAGGCTTAAGCCTAGCCTAGCTGGCACTTGTGCCCAGGCTTAAGCCTAGCCTAGCTGGCACTTGTGCCCATGCCTTAAGCCTAGCCAGCACTTGTGCCCCCTGCCTTGATCCTAGCCAGCACTGCACTTGTGCCCAGGCCTTAAGCCTAGCCCGCACTTGTGCCCAGGCCTTAAGCCTTAAGCCTAGCTCGCACTTGTGCCCAGGCCTTAAGCCTAGCCCGCACTTGTGCCCAGGCCTTAAGCCTAGCCCACACTTGTGCCCAGGCTTAAGCCTAGCCTAGCTGGCACTTGTGCCCATGCCTTAAGCCTAGCCAGCACTTGTGCCCCCTGCCCTGATCCTAGCCAGCACTGCACTTGTGCCCAGGCCTTAAGCCTAGCCCGCACTTGTGCCCCGACCTTAAGCCTAGCCCGCACTTGTGCCCCGGCCTTAAGCCTAGCCCGCACTTGTGCCCCGGCGTTAAGCCTAGCCGCACTTGTGCCCAGGCCTTAAGCCTAGCCCACACTTGTGCCCAGGCCTTAAGCCTAGCCTGCACTTGTGCCCAGGCCTTAAGCCTAGCCCGCACTTGTGCCCAGGCCTTAAGCCTAGCCTGCACTTGTGCCCAGGCCTTAAGCCTAGCCCGCACTTGTGCCCAGGCCTTAAGCCTAGCCTAGCTGGCACTTGTGCCCATGCCTTAAGCCTAGCCCGCACTTGTGCCCAGGCCTTAAGCCTAGCCCGCACTTGTGCCCAGGCCTTAAGCCTATTCCGCACTTGTGCCCCGGCCTTAAGCCTAGCCCGCACTTGTGCCCCGGCCTTAAGCCTAGCCCGCACTTGTGCCCCGGCCTTAAGCCTAGCCCGCACTTGTGCCCCGGCCTTAAGCCTAGCCCGCACTTGTGCCCCGGCCTTAAGCCTAGCCCGCACTTGTGCCCAGGCCTTAAGCCTAGCCCGCACTTGTGCCCAGGCCTTAAGCCTAGCCCGCACTTTTGCCCAGGCCTTTAGCCTAGCCCGCACTTGTGCCCAGGCCTTAAGCCTAGCCCGCACTTGTGCCCAGGCTTAAGCCTAGCCTAGCTGGCACTTGTGCCCAGGCTTAAGCCTAGCCTAGCTGGCACTTGTGCCCATGCCTTAAGCCTAGCCAGCACTTGTGCCCCCTGCCTTGATCCTAGCCAGCACTGCACTTGTGCCCAGGCCTTAAGCCTAGCCTGCACTTGTGCCCAGGCCTTAAGCCTAGCTCGCACTTGTGCCCAGGCCTTAAGCCTAGCCCGCACTTGTGCCCAGGCCTTAAGCCTAGCCCACACTTGTGCCCAGGCTTAAGCCTAGCCTAGCTGGCACTTGTGCCCATGCCTTAAGCCTAGCCAGCACTTGTGCCCCCTGCCCTGATCCTAGCCAGCACTGCACTTGTGCCCAGGCCTTAAGCCTAGCCCGCACTTGTGCCCCGACCTTAAGCCTAGCCCGCACTTGTGCCCCGGCCTTAAGCCTAGCCCGCACTTGTGCCCCGGCCTTAAGCCTAGCCGCACTTGTGCCCAGGCCTTAAGCCTAGCCCACACTTGTGCCCAGGCCTTAAGCCTAGCCTGCACTTGTGCCCAGGCCTTAAGCCTAGCCCGCACTTGTGCCCAGGCCTTAAGCCTAGCCTATCTGGCACTTGTGCCCATGCCTTAAGCCTAGCCCACACTTGTGCCCAGGCCTTAAGCCTAGCCTGCACTTGTGCCCAGGCCTTAAGCCTAGCCCGCACTTGTGCCCAGGCCTTAAGCCTAGCCTAGCTGGCACTTGTGCCCATGCCTTAAGCCTAGCCAGCACTTGTGCCCCCTGCCTTGATCCTAGCCAGCACTGCACTTGTGCCCAGGCCTTAAGCCTAGCCCGCACTTGTGCCCAGGCCTTAAGCCTAGCTCGCACTTGTGCCCAGGCCTTAAGCCTAGCCCGCACTTGTGCCCAGGCCTTAAGCCTAGCCGCACTTGTGCCCAGGCCTTAAGCCTAGCCCGCACTTGAGCCCAGGCTTTAAGCCTAGCCCGCACTTGTGCCCAGGCCTTAAGCCTAGCCCACACTTGTGCCCAGGCCTTTAGCCTAGCCCGCACTTGTGCCCCGGTCTTAAGCCTAGCCCGCACTTGAGCCCCGGCCTTAAGCCTAGCCCGCACTTGTGCCCCGGCCTTAAGCCTAGCCCGCACTTGTGCCCAGGCCTTAAGCCTAGCCCGCACTTGTGCCCAGGCCTTATGCTTAGCCTAGCTGGCACTTTTGCCCATGCCTTAAGCCTAGCCAGCACTTGTGCCCCATGCCTTGATCCTAGCAAGCACTGCACTTGTGCTCCGGCCTTAAGCCTAGCCCGCACTTGTGCCCCAGCCTTAAGCCTAGCCCGCACTTGTGCACCGGCCTTAAGCCTAGCCCGCACTTGTGCCCCGGCCTTAAGCCTAGCCCGCACTTGTGCCCAGGCCTTAAGCCTAGCTCGCACTTGTGCCCAGGCCTTAAGCCTAGCCCGCACTTGTGCCCAGGCCTTAAGCCTAGCCGCACTTGTGCCCAGGCCTTAAGCCTAGCCCGCACTTGAGCCCAGGCTTTAAGCCTAGCCCGCACTTGTGCCCAGGCCTTAAGCCTAGCCCACACTTGTGCCCAGGCCTTTAGCCTAGCCCGCACTTGTGCCCCGGTCTTAAGCCTAGCCCGCACTTGAGCCCCGGCCTTAAGCCTAGCCCGCACTTGTGCCCCGGCCTTAAGCCTAGCCCGCACTTGTGCCCAGGCCTTAAGCCTAGCCCGCACTTGTGCCCAGGCCTTATGCTTAGCCTAGCTGGCACTTTTGCCCATGCCTTAAGCCTAGCCAGCACTTGTGCCCCATGCCTTGATCCTAGCAAGCACTGCACTTGTGCTCCGGCCTTAAGCCTAGCCCGCACTTGTGCCCCAGCCTTAAGCCTAGCCCGCACTTGTGCACCGGCCTTAAGCCTAGCCCGCACTTGTGCCCCGGCCTTAAGCCTAGCCCGCACTTGTGCCCCGGCCTTAAGCCTAGCCCGCACTTGTGCCCCGGCCTTAAGCCTAGCACGCACTTGTGCCCAGGCCTTAAGCCTAGCCCGCACTTGTACCCCGGCCTTAAGCCTAGCCCGCACTTGTGCCCAGGCCTTAAGCCTAGCCCGCACTTGTGCCCAGGCCTTAAGCCTAGCACGCACTTGTGCCCAGGCCTTAAGCCTAGCCCGCACTTGTACCCCGGCCTTAAGCCTAGCCCGCACTTGTGCCCAGGCCTTAAGCCTAGCCCGCACTTGTGCCCCGGCCTTAAGCCTAGCACGCACTTGTGCCCAGGCCTTAAGCCTAGCCCGCACTTGTACCCCGGCCTTAAGCCTAGCCCGCACTTGTGCCCAGGCCTTAAGCCTAGCCCGCACTTGTGCCCAGGCCTTAAGCCTAGCCCGCACTTGTGCCCCGGCCTTAAGCCTAGCCCGCACTTGTGCCCCGGCCTTAAGCCTAGCCCGCACTTGTGCCCCGGCCTTAAGCCTAGCCCGCACTTGTGCCCCGGCCTTAAGCCTAGCCCGCACTTGTGCCCAGGCCTTAAGCCTAGCCCGCACTTGTGCCCAGGCCTTAAGCCTAGCCCGCACTTTTGCCCAGGCCTTTAGCCTAGCCCGCACTTGTGCCCAGGCCTTAAGCCTAGCCCGCACTTGTGCCCAGGCTAAAAAGCCTAGCCTAGCTGGCACTTGTGCCCAGGCTTAAGCCTAGCCTAGCTGGCACTTGTGCCCATGCCTTAAGCCTAGCCAGCACTTTTGCCCCCTGCCTTGATCCTAGCCAGCACTGCACTTGTGCCCAGGCCTTAAGCCTAGCCCGCACTTGTGCCCAGGCCTTAAGCCTAGCTCGCACTTGTGCCCAGGCCTTAAGCCTAGCCCGCACTTGTGCCCAGGCCTTAAGCCTAGCCCACACTTGTGCCCAGGCTTAAGCCTAGCCTAGCTGGCACTTGTGCCCATGCCTTAAGCCTAGCCAGCACTTGTGCCCCCTGCCCTGATCCTAGCCAGCACTGCACTTGTGCCCAGGCCTTAAGCCTAGCCCGCACTTGTGCCCCGACCTTAAGCCTAGCCCGCACTTGTGCCCCGGCCTTAAGCCTAGCCCGCACTTGTGCCCCGGCCTTAAGCCTAGCCGCACTTGTGCCCAGGCCTTAAGCCTAGCCCACACTTGTGCCCAGGCCTTAAGCCTAGCCTGCACTTGTGCCCAGGCCTTAAGCCTAGCCCGCACTTGTGCCCAGGCCTTAAGCCTAGCCCGCACTTGTGCCCAGGCCTTAAGCCTATTCCGCACTTGTGCCCCGGCCTTAAGCCTAGCCCGCACTTGTGCCCCGGCCTTAAGCCTAGCCCGCACTTGTGCCCCGGCCTTAAGCCTAGCCCGCACTTGTGCCCCGGCCTTAAGCCTAGCCCGCACTTGTGCCCCGGCCTTAAGCCTAGCCCGCACTTGTGCCCAGGCCTTAAGCCTAGCCCGCACTTGTGCCCAGGCCTTAAGCCTAGCCCACACTTTTGCCCAGGCCTTTAGCCTAGCCCGCACTTGTGCCCAGGCCTTAAGCCTAGCCCGCACTTGTGCCCAGGCTTAAGCCTAGCCTAGCTGGCACTTGTGCCCAGGCTTAAGCCTAGCCTAGCTGGCACTTGTGCCCATGCCTTAAGCCTAGCCAGCACTTGTGCCCCCTGCCTTGATCCTAGCCAGCACTGCACTTGTGCCCAGGCCTTAAGCCTAGCCTGCACTTGTGCCCAGGCCTTAAGCCTAGCTCGCACTTGTGCCCAGGCCTTAAGCCTAGCCCGCACTTGTGCCCAGGCCTTAAGCCTAGCCCACACTTGTGCCCAGGCTTAAGCCTAGCCTAGCTGGCACTTGTGCCCATGCCTTAAGCCTAGCCAGCACTTGTGCCCCCTGCCCTGATCCTAGCCAGCACTGCACTTGTGCCCAGGCCTTAAGCCTAGCCCGCACTTGTGCCCCGACCTTAAGCCTAGCCCGCACTTGTGCCCCGGCCTTAAGCCTAGCCCGCACTTGTGCCCCGGCCTTAAGCCTAGCCGCACTTGTGCCCAGGCCTTAAGCCTAGCCCACACTTGTGCCCAGGCCTTAAGCCTAGCCTGCACTTGTGCCCAGGCCTTAAGCCTAGCCCGCACTTGTGCCCAGGCCTTAAGCCTAGCCTATCTGGCACTTGTGCCCATGCCTTAAGCCTAGCCCACACTTGTGCACAGGCCTTAAGCCTAGCCTGCACTTGTGCCCAGGCCTTAAGCCTAGCCCGCACTTGTGCCCAGGCCTTAAGCCTAGCCTAGCTGGCACTTGTGCCCATGCCTTAAGCCTAGCCAGCACTTGTGCCCCCTGCCTTGATCCTAGCAAGCACTGCACTTGTGCTCCGGCCTTAAGCCTAGCCCGCACTTGTGCCCCGGCCTTAAGCCTAGCCCGCACTTGTGCACCGGCCTTAAGCCTAGCCCGCACTTGTGCCCCGGCCTTAAGCCTAGCCCGCACTTGTGCCCAGGCCTTAAGCCTAGCCCGCACTTGTGCCCCGGCCTTAAGCCTAGCCCGCACTTGTGCCCCGGCCTTAAGCCTAGCCCGCACTTGTGCCCCGGCCTTAAGCCTAGGCCGCACTTGTGCCCCGGCCTTAAGCCTAGCCCGCACTTGTGCCCAGGCCTTAAGCCTAGCCCGCACTTGTGCCCAGGCCTTAAGCCTAGCCCGCACTTTTGCCCAGGCCTTTAGCCTAGCCCGCACTTGTGCCCAGGCCTTAAGCCTAGCCCGCACTTGTGCCCAGGCTTAAGCCTAGCCTAGCTGGCACTTGTGCCCAGGCTTAAGCCTAGCCTAGCTGGCACTTGTGCCCATGCCTTAAGCCTAGCCAGCACTTGTGCCCCCTGCCTTGATCCTAGCCAGCACTGCACTTGTGCCCAGGCCTTAAGCCTAGCCCGCACTTGTGCCCAGGCCTTAAGCCTAGCTCGCACTTGTGCCCAGGCCTTAAGCCTAGCCCGCACTTGTGCCCAGGCCTTAAGCCTAGCCCACACTTGTGCCCAGGCTTAAGCCTAGCCTAGCTGGCACTTGTGCCCATGCCTTAAGCCTAGCCAGCACTTGTGCCCCCTGCCCTGATCCTAGCCAGCACTGCACGTGTGCCCAGGCCTTAAGCCTAGCCCGCACTTGTGCCCCGACCTTAAGCCTAGCCCGCACTTGTGCCCCGGCCTTAAGCCTAGCCCGCACTTGTGCCCCGGCCTTAAGCCTAGCCCGCACTTGTGCCCCGGCCTTAAGCCTAGCACGCACTTGTGCCCAGGCCTTAAGCCTAGCCCGCACTTGTACCCCGGCCTTAAGCCTAGCCCGCACTTGTGCCCAGGCCTTAAGCCTAGCCCGCACTTGTGCCCCGGCCTTAAGCCTAGCCCGCACTTGTGCCCCGGCCTTAAGCCTAGCCCGCACTTGTGCCCAGGCCTTAAGCCTAGCCCGCACTTGTGCCCAGGCCTTAAGCCTAGCCCGCACTTTTGCCCAGGCCTTTAGCCTAGCCCGCACTTGTGCCCAGGCCTTAAGCCTAGCCCGCACTTGTGCCCAGGCTTAAGCCTAGCCTAGCTGGCACTTGTGCCCAGGCTTAAGCCTAGCCTAGCTGGCACTTGTGCCCATGCCTTAAGCCTAGCCAGCACTTGTGCCCCCTGCCTTGATCCTAGCCAGCACTGCACTTGTGCCCAGGCCTTAAGCCTAGCCCGCACTTGTGCCCAGGCCTTAAGCCTTAAGCCTAGCTCGCACTTGTGCCCAGGCCTTAAGCCTAGCCCGCACTTGTGCCCAGGCCTTAAGCCTAGCCCACACTTGTGCCCAGGCTTAAGCCTAGCCTAGCTGGCACTTGTGCCCATGCCTTAAGCCTAGCCAGCACTTGTGCCCCCTGCCCTGATCCTAGCCAGCACTGCACTTGTGCCCAGGCCTTAAGCCTAGCCCGCACTTGTGCCCCGACCTTAAGCCTAGCCCGCACTTGTGCCCCGGCCTTAAGCCTAGCCCGCACTTGTGCCCCGGCCTTAAGCCTAGCCGCACTTGTGCCCAGGCCTTAAGCCTAGCCCACACTTGTGCCCAGGCCTTAAGCCTAGCCTGCACTTGTGCCCAGGCCTTAAGCCTAGCCCGCACTTGTGCCCAGGCCTTAAGCCTAGCCTAGCTGGCACTTGTGCCCATGCCTTAAGCCTAGCCCACACTTGTGCCCAGGCCTTAAGCCTAGCCCGCACTTGTGCCCAGGCCTTAAGGCTAGCCCGCACTTGTGCCCAGGCCTTAAGCCTAGCCTAGCTGGCACTTGTGCCCATGCCTTAAGCCTAGCCAGCACTTGTGCCCCCTGCCTTGATCCTAGCCAGCACTGCACTTGTGCCCAGGCCTTAAGCCTAGCCCGCACTTGTGCCCAGGCCTTAAGCCTAGCTCGCACTTGTGCCCAGGCCTTAAGCCTAGCCCGCACTTGTGCCCAGGCCTTAAGCCTAGCCGCACTTGTGCCCAGGCCTTAAGCCTAGCCCGCACTTGAGCCCAGGCTTTAAGCCTAGCCCGCACTTGTGCCCAGGCCTTAAGCCTAGCCCACACTTGTGCCCAGGCCTTTAGCCTAGCCCGCACTTGTGCCCCGGTCTTAAGCCTAGCCCGCACTTGAGCCCCGGCCTTAAGCCTAGCCCGCACTTGTGCCCCGGCCTTAAGCCTAGCCCGCACTTGTGCCCAGGCCTTAAGCCTAGCCTGCACTTGTGCCCAGGCCTTATGCTTAGCCTAGCTGGCACTTTTGCCCATGCCTTAAGCCTAGCCAGCACTTGTGCCCCATGCCTTGATCCTAGCAAGCACTGCACTTGTGCTCCGGCCTTAAGCCTAGCCCGCACTTGTGCCCCAGCCTTAAGCCTAGCCCGCACTTGTGCACCGGCCTTAAGCCTAGCCCGCACTTGTGCCCCGGCCTTAAGCCTAGCCCGCACTTGTGCCCAGGCCTTAAGCCTAGCTCGCACTTGTGCCCAGGCCTTAAGCCTAGCCCGCACTTGTGCCCAGGCCTTAAGCCTAGCCGCACTTGTGCCCAGGCCTTAAGCCTAGCCCGCACTTGAGCCCAGGCTTTAAGCCTAGCCCGCACTTGTGCCCAGGCCTTAAGCCTAGCCCACACTTGTGACAAGGCCTTTAGCCTAGCCCGCACTTGTGCCCCGGTCTTAAGCCTAGCCCGCACTTGAGCCCCGGCCTTAAGCCTAGCCCGCACTTGTGCCCCGGCCTTAAGCCTAGCCCGCACTTGTGCCCAGGCCTTAAGCCTAGCCCGCACTTGTGCCCAGGCCTTATGCTTAGCCTAGCTGGCACTTTTGCCCATGCCTTAAGCCTAGCCAGCACTTGTGCCCCATGCCTTGATCCTAGCAAGCACTGCACTTGTGCTCCGGCCTTAAGCCTAGCCCGCACTTGTGCCCCAGCCTTAAGCCTAGCCCGCACTTGTGCACCGGCCTTAAGCCTAGCCCGCACTTGTGCCCCGGCCTTAAGCCTAGCCCGCACTTGTGCCCCGGCCTTAAGCCTAGCCCGCACTTGTGCCCCGGCCTTAAGCCTAGCACGCACTTGTGCCCAGGCCTTAAGCCTAGCCCGCACTTGTGCCCCGGCCTTAAGCCTAGCCCGCACTTGTGCCCAGGCCTTAAGCCTAGCCCGCACTTGTGCCCAGGCCTTAAGCCTAGCCCGCACTTTTGCCCAGGCCTTTAGCCTAGCCCGCACTTGTGCCCAGGCCTTAAGCCTAGCCCGCACTTGTGCCCAGGCTAAAAAGCCTAGCCTAGCTGGCACTTGTGCCCAGGCTTAAGCCTAGCCTAGCTGGCACTTGTGCCCATGCCTTAAGCCTAGCCAGCACTTTTGCCCCCTGCCTTGATCCTAGCCAGCACTGCACTTGTGCCCAGGCCTTAAGCCTAGCCCGCACTTGTGCCCAGGCCTTAAGCCTAGCCCGCACTTGTGCCCAGGCCTTAAGCCTAGCTCGCACTTGTGCCCAGGCCTTAAGCCTAGCCCGCACTTGTGCCCAGGCCTTAAGCCTAGCCCACACTTGTGCCCAGGCTTAAGCCTAGCCTAGCTGGCACTTGTGCCCATGCCTTAAGCCTAGCCAGCACTTGTGCCCCCTGCCCTGATCCTAGCCAGCACTGCACTTGTGCCCAGGCCTTAAGCCTAGCCCGCACTTGTGCCCCGACCTTAAGCCTAGCCCGCACTTGTGCCCCGGCCTTAAGCCTAGCCCGCACTTGTGCCCCGGCCTTAAGCCTAGCCGCACTTGTGCCCAGGCCTTAAGCCTAGCCCACACTTGTGCCCAGGCCTTAAGCCTAGCCTGCACTTGTGCCCAGGCCTTAAGCCTAGCCCGCACTTGTGCCCAGGCCTTAAGCCTAGCCCGCACTTGTGCCCAGGCCTTAAGCCTATTCCGCACTTGTGCCCCGGCCTTAAGCCTAGCCCGCACTTGTGCCCCGGCCTTAAGCCTAGCCCGCACTTGTGCCCCGGCCTTAAGCCTAGCCCGCACTTGTGCCCCGGCCTTAAGCCTAGCCCGCACTTGTGCCCCGGCCTTAAGCCTAGCCCGCACTTGTGCCCAGGCCTTAAGCCTAGCCCGCACTTGTGCCCAGGCCTTAAGCCTAGCCCGCACTTTTGCCCAGGCCTTTAGCCTAGCCCGCACTTGTGCCCAGGCCTTAAGCCTAGCCCGCACTTGTGCCCAGGCTTAAGCCTAGCCTAGCTGGCACTTGTGCCCAGGCTTAAGCCTAGCCTAGCTGGCACTTGTGCCCATGCCTTAAGACTAGCCAGCACTTGTGCCCCCTGCCTTGATCCTAGCCAGCACTGCACTTGTGCCCAGGCCTTAAGCCTAGCCTGCACTTGTGCCCAGGCCTTAAGCCTAGCTCGCACTTGTGCCCAGGCCTTAAGCCTAGCCCGCACTTGTGCCCAGGCCTTAAGCCTAGCCCACACTTGTGCCCAGGCTTAAGCCTAGCCTAGCTGGCACTTGTGCCCATGCCTTAAGCCTAGCCAGCACTTGTGCCCCCTGCCCTGATCCTAGCCAGCACTGCACTTGTGCCCAGGCCTTAAGCCTAGCCCGCACTTGTGCCCCGACCTTAAGCCTAGCCCGCACTTGTGCCCCGGCCTTAAGCCTAGCCCGCACTTGTGCCCCGGCCTTAAGCCTAGCCGCACTTGTGCCCAGGCCTTAAGCCTAGCCCACACTTGTGCCCAGGCCTTAAGCCTAGCCTGCACTTGTGCCCAGGCCTTAAGTCTAGCCCGCACTTGTGCCCAGGCCTTAAGCCTAGCCTATCTGGCACTTGTGCCCATGCCTTAAGCCTAGCCCACACTTGTGCCCAGGCCTTAAGCCTAGCCTGCACTTGTGCCCAGGCCTTAAGCCTAGCCCGCACTTGTGCCCAGGCCTTAAGCCTAGCCTAGCTGGCACTTGTGCCCATGCCTTAAGCCTAGCCAGCACTTGTGCCCCCTGCCTTGATCCTAGCCAGCACTGCACTTGTGCCCAGGCCTTAAGCCTAGCCCGCACTTGTGCCCAGGCCTTAAGCCTAGCTCGCACTTGTGCCCAGGCCTTAAGCCTAGCCCGCACTTGTGCCCAGGCCTTAAGCCTAGCCGCACTTGTGCCCAGGCCTTAAGCCTAGCCCGCACTTGAGCCCAGGCTTTAAGCCTAGCCCGCACTTGTGCCCAGGCCTTTAGCCTAGCCCGCACTTGTGCCCCGGTCTTAAGCCTAGCCCGCACTTGAGCCCCGGCCTTAAGCCTAGCCCGCACTTGTGCCCCGGCCTTAAGCCTAGCCCGCACTTGTGCCCAGGCCTTAAGCCTAGCCCGCACTTGTGCCCAGGCCTTATGCCTAGCCTAGCTGGCACTTTTGCCCATGCCTTAAGCCTAGCCAGCACTTGTGCCCCCTGCCTTGATCCTAGCAAGCACTGCACTTGTGCTCCGGCCTTAAGCCTAGCCCGCACTTGTGCCCCGGCCTTAAGCCTAGCCCGCACTTGTGCACCAGCCTTAAGCCTATCCCACACTTGTGCCCCGGCCTTAAGCCTAGCCCGCACTTGTGCCCCGGCCTTAAGCCTAGCCCGCACTTGTGCCCCGGCCTTAAGCCTAGCACGCACTTGTGCCCAGGCCTTAAGCCTAGCCCGCACTTGTACCCCGGCCTTAAGCCTAGCCCGCACTTGTGCCCAGGCCTTAAGCCTAGCCCGCACTTGTGCCCCGGCCTTAAGCCTAGCCCACACTTGTGCCCCGGCCTTAAGCCTAGCCTAGCTGGCACTTGTGCCCAGGCTTAAGCCTAGCCTAGCTGGCACTTGTGCCCATGCCTTAAGCCTAGCCAGCACTTGTGCCCCCTGCCTTGATCCTAGCCAGCACTGCACTTGTGCCCAGGCCTTAAGCCTATCCCGCACTTGTGCCCAGGCCTTAAGCCTAGCTCGCACTTGTGCCCAGGCCTTAAGCCTAGCCCGCACTTGTGCCCAGGCCTTAAGCCTAGCCCACACTTGTGCCCAGGCTTAAGCCTAGCCTAGCTGGCACTTGTGCCCATGCCTTAAGCCTAGCCAGCACTTGTGCCCCCTGCCCTGATCCTAGCCAGCACTGCACTTGTGCCCAGGCCTTAAGCCTAGCCCGCACTTGTGCCCCGACCTTAAGCCTAGCCCGCACTTGTGCCCCGGCCTTAAGCCTAGCCCGCACTTGTGCCCCGGCCTTAAGCCTAGCCGCACTTGTGCCCAGGCCTTAAGCCTAGCCCACACTTGTGCCCAGGCCTTAAGCCTAGCCTGCACTTGTGCCCAGGCCTTAAGCCTAGCCCGCACTTGTGCCCAGGCCTTAAGCCTAGCCTAGCTGGCACTTGTGCCCATGCCTTAAGCCTAGCCCGCACTTGTGCCCAGGCCTTAAGCCTAGCCTGCACTTGTGCCCAGGCCTTAAGCCTAGCCCGCACTTGTGCCCAGGCCTTAAGCCTAGCCTAGCTGGCACTTGTGCCCATGCCTTAAGCCTAGCCAGCACTTGTGCCCCCTGCCTTGATCCTAGCCAGCACTGCACTTGTGCCCCCTGCCTTGATCCTAGCCAGCACTGCACTTGTGCCCAGGCCTTAAGCCTAGCCCGCACTTGTGCCCAGGCCTTAAGCCTAGCCCGCACTTGTGCACCGGCCTTAAGCCTAGCCCGCACTTGTGCCCCGGCCTTAAGCCTAGCCCGCACTTGTGCCCAGGCCTTAAGCCTAGCTCGCACTTGTGCCCAGGCCTTAAGCCTAGCCCGCACTTGTGCCCAGGCCTTAAGCCTAGCCGCACTTGTGCCCAGGCCTTAAGCCTAGCCCGCACTTGAGCCCAGGCTTTAAGCCTAGCCCGCACTTGTGCCCAGGCCTTAAGCCTAGCCCACACTTGTGACAAGGCCTTTAGCCTAGCCCGCACTTGTGCCCCGGTCTTAAGCCTAGCCCGCACTTGAGCCCCGGCCTTAAGCCTAGCCCGCACTTGTGCCCCGGCCTTAAGCCTAGCCCGCACTTGTGCCCAGGCCTTAAGCCTAGCCCGCACTTGTGCCCAGGCCTTATGCTTAGCCTAGCTGGCACTTTTGCCCATGCCTTAAGCCTAGCCAGCACTTGTGCCCCATGCCTTGATCCTAGCAAGCACTGCACTTGTGCTCCGGCCTTAAGCCTAGCCCGCACTTGTGCCCCAGCCTTAAGCCTAGCCCGCACTTGTGCACCGGCCTTAAGCCTAGCCCGCACTTGTGCCCCGGCCTTAAGCCTAGCCCGCACTTGTGCCCCGGCCTTAAGCCTAGCCCGCACTTGTGCCCCGGCCTTAAGCCTAGCACGCACTTGTGCCCAGGCCTTAAGCCTAGCCCGCACTTGTGCCCCGGCCTTAAGCCTAGCCCGCACTTGTGCCCAGGCCTTAAGCCTAGCCCGCACTTGTGCCCAGGCCTTAAGCCTAGCCCGCACTTTTGCCCAGGCCTTTAGCCTAGCCCGCACTTGTGCCCAGGCCTTAAGCCTAGCCCGCACTTGTGCCCAGGCTAAAAAGCCTAGCCTAGCTGGCACTTGTGCCCAGGCTTAAGCCTAGCCTAGCTGGCACTTGTGCCCATGCCTTAAGCCTAGCCAGCACTTTTGCCCCCTGCCTTGATCCTAGCCAGCACTGCACTTGTGCCCAGGCCTTAAGCCTAGCCCGCACTTGTGCCCAGGCCTTAAGCCTAGCCCGCACTTGTGCCCAGGCCTTAAGCCTAGCTCGCACTTGTGCCCAGGCCTTAAGCCTAGCCCGCACTTGTGCCCAGGCCTTAAGCCTAGCCCACACTTGTGCCCAGGCTTAAGCCTAGCCTAGCTGGCACTTGTGCCCATGCCTTAAGCCTAGCCAGCACTTGTGCCCCCTGCCCTGATCCTAGCCAGCACTGCACTTGTGCCCAGGCCTTAAGCCTAGCCCGCACTTGTGCCCCGACCTTAAGCCTAGCCCGCACTTGTGCCCCGGCCTTAAGCCTAGCCCGCACTTGTGCCCCGGCCTTAAGCCTAGCCGCACTTGTGCCCAGGCCTTAAGCCTAGCCCACACTTGTGCCCAGGCCTTAAGCCTAGCCTGCACTTGTGCCCAGGCCTTAAGCCTAGCCCGCACTTGTGCCCAGGCCTTAAGCCTAGCCCGCACTTGTGCCCAGGCCTTAAGCCTATTCCGCACTTGTGCCCCGGCCTTAAGCCTAGCCCGCACTTGTGCCCCGGCCTTAAGCCTAGCCCGCACTTGTGCCCCGGCCTTAAGCCTAGCCCGCACTTGTGCCCCGGCCTTAAGCCTAGCCCGCACTTGTGCCCCGGCCTTAAGCCTAGCCCGCACTTGTGCCCAGGCCTTAAGCCTAGCCCGCACTTGTGCCCAGGCCTTAAGCCTAGCCCGCACTTTTGCCCAGGCCTTTAGCCTAGCCCGCACTTGTGCCCAGGCCTTAAGCCTAGCCCGCACTTGTGCCCAGGCTTAAGCCTAGCCTAGCTGGCACTTGTGCCCAGGCTTAAGCCTAGCCTAGCTGGCACTTGTGCCCATGCCTTAAGACTAGCCAGCACTTGTGCCCCCTGCCTTGATCCTAGCCAGCACTGCACTTGTGCCCAGGCCTTAAGCCTAGCCTGCACTTGTGCCCAGGCCTTAAGCCTAGCTCGCACTTGTGCCCAGGCCTTAAGCCTAGCCCGCACTTGTGCCCAGGCCTTAAGCCTAGCCCACACTTGTGCCCAGGCTTAAGCCTAGCCTAGCTGGCACTTGTGCCCATGCCTTAAGCCTAGCCAGCACTTGTGCCCCCTGCCCTGATCCTAGCCAGCACTGCACTTGTGCCCAGGCCTTAAGCCTAGCCCGCACTTGTGCCCCGACCTTAAGCCTAGCCCGCACTTGTGCCCCGGCCTTAAGCCTAGCCCGCACTTGTGCCCCGGCCTTAAGCCTAGCCGCACTTGTGCCCAGGCCTTAAGCCTAGCCCACACTTGTGCCCAGGCCTTAAGCCTAGCCTGCACTTGTGCCCAGGCCTTAAGTCTAGCCCGCACTTGTGCCCAGGCCTTAAGCCTAGCCTATCTGGCACTTGTGCCCATGCCTTAAGCCTAGCCCACACTTGTGCCCAGGCCTTAAGCCTAGCCTGCACTTGTGCCCAGGCCTTAAGCCTAGCCCGCACTTGTGCCCAGGCCTTAAGCCTAGCCTAGCTGGCACTTGTGCCCATGCCTTAAGCCTAGCCAGCACTTGTGCCCCCTGCCTTGATCCTAGCCAGCACTGCACTTGTGCCCAGGCCTTAAGCCTAGCCCGCACTTGTGCCCAGGCCTTAAGCCTAGCTCGCACTTGTGCCCAGGCCTTAAGCCTAGCCCGCACTTGTGCCCAGGCCTTAAGCCTAGCCGCACTTGTGCCCAGGCCTTAAGCCTAGCCCGCACTTGAGCCCAGGCTTTAAGCCTAGCCCGCACTTGTGCCCAGGCCTTTAGCCTAGCCCGCACTTGTGCCCCGGTCTTAAGCCTAGCCCGCACTTGAGCCCCGGCCTTAAGCCTAGCCCGCACTTGTGCCCCGGCCTTAAGCCTAGCCCGCACTTGTGCCCAGGCCTTAAGCCTAGCCCGCACTTGTGCCCAGGCCTTATGCCTAGCCTAGCTGGCACTTTTGCCCATGCCTTAAGCCTAGCCAGCACTTGTGCCCCCTGCCTTGATCCTAGCAAGCACTGCACTTGTGCTCCGGCCTTAAGCCTAGCCCGCACTTGTGCCCCGGCCTTAAGCCTAGCCCGCACTTGTGCACCAGCCTTAAGCCTATCCCACACTTGTGCCCCGGCCTTAAGCCTAGCCCGCACTTGTGCCCCGGCCTTAAGCCTAGCCCGCACTTGTGCCCCGGCCTTAAGCCTAGCACGCACTTGTGCCCAGGCCTTAAGCCTAGCCCGCACTTGTACCCCGGCCTTAAGCCTAGCCCGCACTTGTGCCCAGGCCTTAAGCCTAGCCCGCACTTGTGCCCCGGCCTTAAGCCTAGCCCACACTTGTGCCCCGGCCTTAAGCCTAGCCTAGCTGGCACTTGTGCCCAGGCTTAAGCCTAGCCTAGCTGGCACTTGTGCCCATGCCTTAAGCCTAGCCAGCACTTGTGCCCCCTGCCTTGATCCTAGCCAGCACTGCACTTGTGCCCAGGCCTTAAGCCTATCCCGCACTTGTGCCCAGGCCTTAAGCCTAGCTCGCACTTGTGCCCAGGCCTTAAGCCTAGCCCGCACTTGTGCCCAGGCCTTAAGCCTAGCCCACACTTGTGCCCAGGCTTAAGCCTAGCCTAGCTGGCACTTGTGCCCATGCCTTAAGCCTAGCCAGCACTTGTGCCCCCTGCCCTGATCCTAGCCAGCACTGCACTTGTGCCCAGGCCTTAAGCCTAGCCCGCACTTGTGCCCCGACCTTAAGCCTAGCCCGCACTTGTGCCCCGGCCTTAAGCCTAGCCCGCACTTGTGCCCCGGCCTTAAGCCTAGCCGCACTTGTGCCCAGGCCTTAAGCCTAGCCCACACTTGTGCCCAGGCCTTAAGCCTAGCCTGCACTTGTGCCCAGGCCTTAAGCCTAGCCCGCACTTGTGCCCAGGCCTTAAGCCTAGCCTAGCTGGCACTTGTGCCCATGCCTTAAGCCTAGCCCGCACTTGTGCCCAGGCCTTAAGCCTAGCCTGCACTTGTGCCCAGGCCTTAAGCCTAGCCCGCACTTGTGCCCAGGCCTTAAGCCTAGCCTAGCTGGCACTTGTGCCCATGCCTTAAGCCTAGCCAGCACTTGTGCCCCCTGCCTTGATCCTAGCCAGCACTGCACTTGTGCCCCCTGCCTTGATCCTAGCCAGCACTGCACTTGTGCCCAGGCCTTAAGCCTAGCCCGCACTTGTGCCCAGGCCTTAAGCCTAGCTCGCACTTGTGCCCAGGCCTTAAGCCTAGCCCGCACTTGTGCCCAGGCCTTAAGCCTAGCCGCACTTGTGCCCAGGCCTTAAGCCTAGAACGCACTTGAGCCCAGGCTTTAAGCCTAGCCCGCACTTGTGCCCAGGCCTTAAGCCTAGCCCACACTTGTGCCCAGGCCTTTAGCCTAGCCCGCACTTGTGCCCCGGTCTTAAGCCTAGCCCGCACTTGAGCCCCGGCCTTAAGCCTAGCCCGCACTTGTGCCCCGGCCTTAAGCCTAGCCCGCACTTGTGCCCAGGCCTTAAGCCTAGCCCGCACTTGTGCCCAGGCCTTATGCCTAGCCTAGCTGGCACTTTTGCCCATGCCTTAAGCCTAGCCAGCACTTGTGCCCCCTGCCTTGATCCTAGCAAGCACTGCACTTGTGCTCCGGCCTTAAGCCTAGCCCGCACTTGTGCCCCGGCCTTAAGCCTAGCCCGCACTTGTGCACCGGCCTTAAGCCTAGCCCGCACTTGTGCCCCGGCCTTAAGCCTAGCCCGCACTTGTGCCCAGGCCTTAAGCCTAGCCCGCACTTGTGCCCCCTGCCTTGATCCTAGCCAGCACTGCACTTGTGCCCCCTGCCTTGATCCTAGCCAGCACTGCACTTGTGCCCCCTGCCTTGATCCTAGCCAGCACTGCACTTGTGCCCAGGCCTTAAGCCTAGCCCGCACTTGTGCCCAGGCCTTAAGCCTAGCTCGCACTTGTGCCCAGGCCTTAAGCCTAGCCCGCACTTGTGCCCAGGCCTTAAGCCTAGCCGCACTTGTGCCCAGGCCTTAAGCCTAGCCCGCACTTGAGCCCAGGCTTTAAGCCTAGCCCGCACTTGTGCCCAGGCCTTAAGCCTAGCCCACACTTGTGCCCAGGCCTTTAGCCTAGCCCGCACTTGTGCCCCGGTCTTAAGCCTAGCCCGCACTTGAGCCCCGGCCTTAAGCCTAGCCCGCACTTGTGCCCCGGCCTTAAGCCTAGCCCGCACTTGTGCCCAGGCCTTAAGCCTAGCCCGCACTTGTGCCCAGGCCTTATGCCTAGCCTAGCTGGCACTTTTGCCCATGCCTTAAGCCTAGCCAGCACTTGTGCCCCCTGCCTTGATCCTAGCAAGCACTGCACTTGTGCTCCGGCCTTAAGCCTAGCCCGCACTTGTGCCCCGGCCTTAAGCCTAGCCCGCACTTGTGCACCGGCCTTAAGCCTAGCCCGCACTTGTGCCCCGGCCTTAAGCCTAGCCCGCACTTGTGCCCCGGCCTTAAGCCTAGCCCGCACTTGTGCCCCGGCCTTAAGCCTAGCACGCACTTGTGCCCAGGCCTTAAGCCTAGCCCGCACTTGTACCCCGGCCTTAAGCCTAGCCCGCACTTGTGCCCAGGCCTTAAGCCTAGCCCGCACTTGTGCCCCGGCCTTAAGCCTAGCCCACACTTGTGCCCCGGCCTTAAGCCTAGCCTAGCTGGCACTTGTGCCCAGGCTTAAGCCTAGCCTAGCTGGCACTTGTGCCCATGCCTTAAGCCTAGCCAGCACTTGTGCCCCCTGCCTTGATCCTAGCCAGCACTGCACTTGTGCCCAGGCCTTAAGCCTATCCCGCACTTGTGCCCAGGCCTTAAGCCTAGCTCGCACTTGTGCCCAGGCCTTAAGCCTAGCCCGCACTTGTGCCCAGGCCTTAAGCCTAGCCCACACTTGTGCCCAGGCTTAAGCCTAGCCTAGCTGGCACTTGTGCCCATGCCTTAAGCCTAGCCAGCACTTGTGCCCCCTGCCCTGATCCTAGCCAGCACTGCACTTGTGCCCAGGCCTTAAGCCTAGCCCGCACTTGTGCCCCGACCTTAAGCCTAGCCCGCACTTGTGCCCCGGCCTTAAGCCTAGCCCGCACTTGTGCCCCGGCCTTAAGCCTAGCCGCACTTGTGCCCAGGCCTTAAGCCTAGCCCACACTTGTGCCCAGGCCTTAAGCCTAGCCTGCACTTGTGCCCAGGCCTTAAGCCTAGCCCGCACTTGTGCCCAGGCCTTAAGCCTAGCCTAGCTGGCACTTGTGCCCATGCCTTAAGCCTAGCCCGCACTTGTGCCCAGGCCTTAAGCCTAGCCTGCACTTGTGCCCAGGCCTTAAGCCTAGCCCGCACTTGTGCCCAGGCCTTAAGCCTAGCCTAGCTGGCACTTGTGCCCATGCCTTAAGCCTAGCCAGCACTTGTGCCCCCTGCCTTGATCCTAGCCAGCACTGCACTTGTGCCCCCTGCCTTGATCCTAGCCAGCACTGCACTTGTGCCCAGGCCTTAAGCCTAGCCCGCACTTGTGCCCAGGCCTTAAGCCTAGCTCGCACTTGTGCCCAGGCCTTAAGCCTAGCCCGCACTTGTGCCCAGGCCTTAAGCCTAGCCGCACTTGTGCCCAGGCCTTAAGCCTAGAACGCACTTGAGCCCAGGCTTTAAGCCTAGCCCGCACTTGTGCCCAGGCCTTAAGCCTAGCCCACACTTGTGCCCAGGCCTTTAGCCTAGCCCGCACTTGTGCCCCGGTCTTAAGCCTAGCCCGCACTTGAGCCCCGGCCTTAAGCCTAGCCCGCACTTGTGCCCCGGCCTTAAGCCTAGCCCGCACTTGTGCCCAGGCCTTAAGCCTAGCCCGCACTTGTGCCCAGGCCTTATGCCTAGCCTAGCTGGCACTTTTGCCCATGCCTTAAGCCTAGCCAGCACTTGTGCCCCCTGCCTTGATCCTAGCAAGCACTGCACTTGTGCTCCGGCCTTAAGCCTAGCCCGCACTTGTGCCCCGGCCTTAAGCCTAGCCCGCACTTGTGCACCGGCCTTAAGCCTAGCCCGCACTTGTGCCCCGGCCTTAAGCCTAGCCCGCACTTGTGCCCAGGCCTTAAGCCTAGCCCGCACTTGTGCCCAGGCCTTAAGCCTAGCCTAGCTGGCACTTGTGCCCATGCCTTAAGCCTAGCCAGCACTTGTGCCCCCTGCCTTGATCCTAGCCAGCACTGCACTTGTGCCCCCTGCCTTGATCCTAGCCAGCACTGCACTTGTGCCCAGGCCTTAAGCCTAGCCCGCACTTGTGCCCAGGCCTTAAGCCTAGCTCGCACTTGTGCCCAGGCCTTAAGCCTAGCCCGCACTTGTGCCCAGGCCTTAAGCCTAGCCGCACTTGTGCCCAGGCCTTAAGCCTAGCCCGCACTTGAGCCCAGGCTTTAAGCCTAGCCCGCACTTGTGCCCAGGCCTTAAGCCTAGCCCACACTTGTGCCCAGGCCTTTAGCCTAGCCCGCACTTGTGCCCCGGTCTTAAGCCTAGCCCGCACTTGAGCCCCGGCCTTAAGCCTAGCCCGCACTTGTGCCCCGGCCTTAAGCCTAGCCCGCACTTGTGCCCAGGCCTTAAGCCTAGCCCGCACTTGTGCCCAGGCCTTATGCCTAGCCTAGCTGGCACTTTTGCCCATGCCTTAAGCCTAGCCAGCACTTGTGCCCCCTGCCTTGATCCTAGCAAGCACTGCACTTGTGCTCCGGCCTTAAGCCTAGCCCGCACTTGTGCCCCGGCCTTAAGCCTAGCCCGCACTTGTGCACCGGCCTTAAGCCTAGCCCGCACTTGTGCCCCGGCCTTAAGCCTAGCCCGCACTTGTGCCCCGGCCTTAAGCCTAGCCCGCACTTGTGCCCCGGCCTTAAGCCTAGCACGCACTTGTGCCCAGGCCTTAAGCCTAGCCCGCACTTGTACCCCGGCCTTAAGCCTAGCCCGCACTTGTGCCCAGGCCTTAAGCCTAGCCCGCACTTGTGCCCCGGCCTTAAGCCTAGCCCGCACTTGTGCCCCGGCCTTAAGCCTAGCCCGCACTTGTGCCCCGGCCTTAAGCCTAGCCCGCACTTGTGCTCAGGCCTTAAGCCTAGCCCGCACTTGTGCCCAGGCCTTAAGCCTAGCCCGCACTTTTGCCCAGGCCTTTAGCCTAGCCCGCACTTGTGCCCAGGCCTTAAGCCTAGCCCGCACTTGTGCCCAGGCTTAAGCCTAGCCCGCACTTGTGCCCAGGCCTTAAGCCTAGCCCGCACTTTTGCCCAGGCCTTTAGCCTAGCCCGCACTTGTGCCCAGGCCTTAAGCCTAGCCCGCACTTGTGCCCAGGCTTAAGCCTAGCCTAGCTGGCACTTGTGCCCATGCCTTAAGCCTAGCCCGCACTTGTGCCCAGGCTTAAGCCTAGCCCGCACTTGTGCCCAGGCCTTAAGCCTAGCCCGCACTTTTGCCCAGGCCTTTAGCCTAGCCCGCACTTGTGCCCAGGCCTTAAGCCTAGCCCGCACTTGTGCCCAGGCCTTAAGCCTAGCCTAGCTGGCACTTGTGCCCATGCCTTAAGCCTAGCCCGCACTTGTGCCCAGGCCTTAAGCCTAGCCTGCACTTGTGCCCAGGCCTTAAGCCTAGCCCGCACTTGTGCCCAGGCCTTAAGCCTAGCCTAGCTGGCACTTGTGCCCATGCCTTAAGCCTAGCCAGCACTTGTGCCCCCTGCCTTGATCCTAGCCAGCACTGCACTTGTGCCCCCTGCCTTGATCCTAGCCAGCACTGCACTTGTGCCCAGGCCTTAAGCCTAGCCCGCACTTGTGCCCAGGCCTTAAGCCTAGCTCGCACTTGTGCCCAGGCCTTAAGCCTAGCCCGCACTTGTGCCCAGGCCTTAAGCCTAGCCGCACTTGTGCCCAGGCCTTAAGCCTAGAACGCACTTGAGCCCAGGCTTTAAGCCTAGCCCGCACTTGTGCCCAGGCCTTAAGCCTAGCCCACACTTGTGCCCAGGCCTTTAGCCTAGCCCGCACTTGTGCCCCGGTCTTAAGCCTAGCCCGCACTTGAGCCCCGGCCTTAAGCCTAGCCCGCACTTGTGCCCCGGCCTTAAGCCTAGCCCGCACTTGTGCCCAGGCCTTAAGCCTAGCCCGCACTTGTGCCCAGGCCTTATGCCTAGCCTAGCTGGCACTTTTGCCCATGCCTTAAGCCTAGCCAGCACTTGTGCCCCCTGCCTTGATCCTAGCAAGCACTGCACTTGTGCTCCGGCCTTAAGCCTAGCCCGCACTTGTGCCCCGGCCTTAAGCCTAGCCCGCACTTGTGCACCGGCCTTAAGCCTAGCCCGCACTTGTGCCCAGGCTTAAGCCTAGCCTAGCTGGCACTTGTGCCCATGCCTTAAGCCTAGCCAGCACTTGTGCCCCCTGCCCTGATCCTAGCCAGCACTGCACTTGTGCCCAGGCCTTAAGCCTAGCCCGCACTTGTGCCCCGACCTTAAGCCTAGCCCGCACTTGTGCCCCGGCCTTAAGCCTAGCCCGCACTTGTGCCCCGGCCTTAAGCCTAGCCGCACTTGTGCCCAGGCCTTAAGCCTAGCCCACACTTGTGCCCAGGCCTTAAGCCTAGCCTGCACTTGTGCCCAGGCCTTAAGCCTAGCCCGCACTTGTGCCCAGGCCTTAAGCCTAGCCTAGCTGGCACTTGTGCCCATGCCTTAAGCCTAGCCCGCACTTGTGCCCAGGCCTTAAGCCTAGCCTGCACTTGTGCCCAGGCCTTAAGCCTAGCCCGCACTTGTGCCCAGGCCTTAAGCCTAGCCTAGCTGGCACTTGTGCCCATGCCTTAAGCCTAGCCAGCACTTGTGCCCCCTGCCTTGATCCTAGCCAGCACTGCACTTGTGCCCCCTGCCTTGATCCTAGCCAGCACTGCACTTGTGCCCAGGCCTTAAGCCTAGCCCGCACTTGTGCCCAGGCCTTAAGCCTAGCTCGCACTTGTGCCCAGGCCTTAAGCCTAGCCCGCACTTGTGCCCAGGCCTTAAGCCTAGCCGCACTTGTGCCCAGGCCTTAAGCCTAGAACGCACTTGAGCCCAGGCTTTAAGCCTAGCCCGCACTTGTGCCCAGGCCTTAAGCCTAGCCCACACTTGTGCCCAGGCCTTTAGCCTAGCCCGCACTTGTGCCCCGGTCTTAAGCCTAGCCCGCACTTGAGCCCCGGCCTTAAGCCTAGCCCGCACTTGTGCCCCGGCCTTAAGCCTAGCCCGCACTTGTGCCCAGGCCTTAAGCCTAGCCCGCACTTGTGCCCAGGCCTTATGCCTAGCCTAGCTGGCACTTTTGCCCATGCCTTAAGCCTAGCCAGCACTTGTGCCCCCTGCCTTGATCCTAGCAAGCACTGCACTTGTGCTCCGGCCTTAAGCCTAGCCCGCACTTGTGCCCCGGCCTTAAGCCTAGCCCGCACTTGTGCACCGGCCTTAAGCCTAGCCCGCACTTGTGCCCCGGCCTTAAGCCTAGCCCGCACTTGTGCCCAGGCCTTAAGCCTAGCCCGCACTTGTGCCCAGGCCTTAAGCCTAGCCTAGCTGGCACTTGTGCCCATGCCTTAAGCCTAGCCAGCACTTGTGCCCCCTGCCTTGATCCTAGCCAGCACTGCACTTGTGCCCCCTGCCTTGATCCTAGCCAGCACTGCACTTGTGCCCAGGCCTTAAGCCTAGCCCGCACTTGTGCCCAGGCCTTAAGCCTAGCTCGCACTTGTGCCCAGGCCTTAAGCCTAGCCCGCACTTGTGCCCAGGCCTTAAGCCTAGCCGCACTTGTGCCCAGGCCTTAAGCCTAGCCCGCACTTGAGCCCAGGCTTTAAGCCTAGCCCGCACTTGTGCCCAGGCCTTAAGCCTAGCCCACACTTGTGCCCAGGCCTTTAGCCTAGCCCGCACTTGTGCCCCGGTCTTAAGCCTAGCCCGCACTTGAGCCCCGGCCTTAAGCCTAGCCCGCACTTGTGCCCCGGCCTTAAGCCTAGCCCGCACTTGTGCCCAGGCCTTAAGCCTAGCCCGCACTTGTGCCCAGGCCTTATGCCTAGCCTAGCTGGCACTTTTGCCCATGCCTTAAGCCTAGCCAGCACTTGTGCCCCCTGCCTTGATCCTAGCAAGCACTGCACTTGTGCTCCGGCCTTAAGCCTAGCCCGCACTTGTGCCCCGGCCTTAAGCCTAGCCCGCACTTGTGCACCGGCCTTAAGCCTAGCCCGCACTTGTGCCCCGGCCTTAAGCCTAGCCCGCACTTGTGCCCCGGCCTTAAGCCTAGCCCGCACTTGTGCCCCGGCCTTAAGCCTAGCACGCACTTGTGCCCAGGCCTTAAGCCTAGCCCGCACTTGTACCCCGGCCTTAAGCCTAGCCCGCACTTGTGCCCAGGCCTTAAGCCTAGCCCGCACTTGTGCCCCGGCCTTAAGCCTAGCCCGCACTTGTGCCCCGGCCTTAAGCCTAGCCCGCACTTGTGCCCCGGCCTTAAGCCTAGCCCGCACTTGTGCTCAGGCCTTAAGCCTAGCCCGCACTTGTGCCCAGGCCTTAAGCCTAGCCCGCACTTTTGCCCAGGCCTTTAGCCTAGCCCGCACTTGTGCCCAGGCCTTAAGCCTAGCCCGCACTTGTGCCCAGGCTTAAGCCTAGCCCGCACTTGTGCCCAGGCCTTAAGCCTAGCCCGCACTTTTGCCCAGGCCTTTAGCCTAGCCCGCACTTGTGCCCAGGCCTTAAGCCTAGCCCGCACTTGTGCCCAGGCTTAAGCCTAGCCTAGCTGGCACTTGTGCCCATGCCTTAAGCCTAGCCCGCACTTGTGCCCAGGCTTAAGCCTAGCCCGCACTTGTGCCCAGGCCTTAAGCCTAGCCCGCACTTTTGCCCAGGCCTTTAGCCTAGCCCGCACTTGTGCCCAGGCCTTAAGCCTAGCCCGCACTTGTGCCCAGGCCTTAAGCCTAGCCTAGCTGGCACTTGTGCCCATGCCTTAAGCCTAGCCCGCACTTGTGCCCAGGCCTTAAGCCTAGCCTGCACTTGTGCCCAGGCCTTAAGCCTAGCCCGCACTTGTGCCCAGGCCTTAAGCCTAGCCTAGCTGGCACTTGTGCCCATGCCTTAAGCCTAGCCAGCACTTGTGCCCCCTGCCTTGATCCTAGCCAGCACTGCACTTGTGCCCCCTGCCTTGATCCTAGCCAGCACTGCACTTGTGCCCAGGCCTTAAGCCTAGCCCGCACTTGTGCCCAGGCCTTAAGCCTAGCTCGCACTTGTGCCCAGGCCTTAAGCCTAGCCCGCACTTGTGCCCAGGCCTTAAGCCTAGCCGCACTTGTGCCCAGGCCTTAAGCCTAGAACGCACTTGAGCCCAGGCTTTAAGCCTAGCCCGCACTTGTGCCCAGGCCTTAAGCCTAGCCCACACTTGTGCCCAGGCCTTTAGCCTAGCCCGCACTTGTGCCCCGGTCTTAAGCCTAGCCCGCACTTGAGCCCCGGCCTTAAGCCTAGCCCGCACTTGTGCCCCGGCCTTAAGCCTAGCCCGCACTTGTGCCCAGGCCTTAAGCCTAGCCCGCACTTGTGCCCAGGCCTTATGCCTAGCCTAGCTGGCACTTTTGCCCATGCCTTAAGCCTAGCCAGCACTTGTGCCCCCTGCCTTGATCCTAGCAAGCACTGCACTTGTGCTCCGGCCTTAAGCCTAGCCCGCACTTGTGCCCCGGCCTTAAGCCTAGCCCGCACTTGTGCACCGGCCTTAAGCCTAGCCCGCACTTGTGCCCCGGCCTTAAGCCTAGCCCGCACTTGTGCCCAGGCCTTAAGCCTAGCCCGCACTTGTGCCCAGGCCTTAAGCCTAGCCTAGCTGGCACTTGTGCCCATGCCTTAAGCCTAGCCAGCACTTGTGCCCCCTGCCTTGATCCTAGCCAGCACTGCACTTGTGCCCCCTGCCTTGATCCTAGCCAGCACTGCACTTGTGCCCAGGCCTTAAGCCTAGCCCGCACTTGTGCCCAGGCCTTAAGCCTAGCTCGCACTTGTGCCCAGGCCTTAAGCCTAGCCCGCACTTGTGCCCAGGCCTTAAGCCTAGCCGCACTTGTGCCCAGGCCTTAAGCCTAGCCCGCACTTGAGCCCAGGCTTTAAGCCTAGCCCGCACTTGTGCCCAGGCCTTAAGCCTAGCCCACACTTGTGCCCAGGCCTTTAGCCTAGCCCGCACTTGTGCCCCGGTCTTAAGCCTAGCCCGCACTTGAGCCCCGGCCTTAAGCCTAGCCCGCACTTGTGCCCCGGCCTTAAGCCTAGCCCGCACTTGTGCCCAGGCCTTAAGCCTAGCCCGCACTTGTGCCCAGGCCTTATGCCTAGCCTAGCTGGCACTTTTGCCCATGCCTTAAGCCTAGCCAGCACTTGTGCCCCCTGCCTTGATCCTAGCAAGCACTGCACTTGTGCTCCGGCCTTAAGCCTAGCCCGCACTTGTGCCCCGGCCTTAAGCCTAGCCCGCACTTGTGCACCGGCCTTAAGCCTAGCCCGCACTTGTGCCCCGGCCTTAAGCCTAGCCCGCACTTGTGCCCCGGCCTTAAGCCTAGCCCGCACTTGTGCCCCGGCCTTAAGCCTAGCACGCACTTGTGCCCAGGCCTTAAGCCTAGCCCGCACTTGTACCCCGGCCTTAAGCCTAGCCCGCACTTGTGCCCAGGCCTTAAGCCTAGCCCGCACTTGTGCCCCGGCCTTAAGCCTAGCCCGCACTTGTGCCCCGGCCTTAAGCCTAGCCCGCACTTGTGCCCCGGCCTTAAGCCTAGCCCGCACTTGTGCTCAGGCCTTAAGCCTAGCCCGCACTTGTGCCCAGGCCTTAAGCCTAGCCCGCACTTTTGCCCAGGCCTTTAGCCTAGCCCGCACTTGTGCCCAGGCCTTAAGCCTAGCCCGCACTTGTGCCCAGGCTTAAGCCTAGCCCGCACTTGTGCCCAGGCCTTAAGCCTAGCCCGCACTTTTGCCCAGGCCTTTAGCCTAGCCCGCACTTGTGCCCAGGCCTTAAGCCTAGCCCGCACTTGTGCCCAGGCTTAAGCCTAGCCTAGCTGGCACTTGTGCCCAGGCTTAAGCCTAGCCTAGCTGGCACTTGTGCCCATGCCTTAAGCCTAGCCAGCACTTGTGCCCCCTGCCTTGATCCTAGCCAGCACTGCACTTGTGCCCAGGCCTTAAGCCTAGCCCGCACTTGTGCCCAGGCCTTAAGCCTTAAGCCTAGCTCGCACTTGTGCCCAGGCCTTAAGCCTAGCCCGCACTTGTGCCCAGGCCTTAAGCCTAGCCCACACTTGTGCCCAGGCTTAAGCCTAGCCTAGCTGGCACTTGTGCCCATGCCTTAAGCCTAGCCAGCACTTGTGCCCCCTGCCCTGATCCTAGCCAGCACTGCACTTGTGCCCAGGCCTTAAGCCTAGCCCGCACTTGTGCCCTGACCTTAAGCCTAGCCCGCACTTGTGCCCCGGCCTTAAGCCTAGCCCGCACTTGTGCCCCGGCCTTAAGCCTAGCCGCACTTGTGCCCAGGCCTTAAGCCTAGCCCACACTTGTGCCCAGGCCTTAAGCCTAGCCTGCACTTGTGCCCAGGCCTTAAGACTAGCCCGCACTTGTGCCCAGGCCTTAAGCCTAGCCTAGCTGGCACTTGTGCCCATGCCTTAAGCCTAGCCCACACTTGTGCCCAGGCCTTAAGCCTAGCCTGCACTTGTGCCCAGGCCTTAAGGCTAGCCTGCACTTGTGCCCAGGCCTTAAGCCTAGCCTAGCTGGCACTTGTGCCCATGCCTTAAGCCTAGCCAGCACTTGTGCCCCCTGCCTTGATCCTAGCCAGCACTGCACTTGTGCCCAGGCCTTAAGCCTAGCCCGCACTTGTGCCCAGGCCTTAAGCCTAGCCCGCACTTGTGCCCAGGCCTTAAGCCTAGCCCACACTTGTGCCCAGGTTTAAGCCTAGCCTAGCTGGCACTTGTGCCCATGCCTTAAGCCTAGCCAGCACTTGTGCCCCCTGCCCTGATCCTAGCCAGCACTGCACGTGTGCCCAGGCCTTAAGCCTAGCCCGCACTTGTGCCCCGACCTTAAGCCTAGCCCGCACTTGTGCCCCGGCCTTAAGCCTAGCCCGCACTTGTGCCCCGGCCTTAAGCCTAGCCCGCACTTGTGCCCCGGCCTTAAGCCTAGCACGCACTTGTGCCCAGGCCTTAAGCCTAGCCCGCACTTGTACCCCGGCCTTAAGCCTAGCCCGCACTTGTGCCCAGGCCTTAAGCCTAGCCCGCACTTGTGCCCCGGCCTTAAGCCTAGCCCGCACTTGTGCCCCGGCCTTAAGCCTAGCCCGCACTTGTGCCCCGGCCTTAAGCCTAGCCCGCACTTGTGCCCCGGCCTTAAGCCTAGCCCGCACTTGTGCCCAGGCCTTAAGCCTAGCCCGCACTTGTGCCCAGGCCTTAAGCCTAGCCCGCACTTTTGCCCAGGCCTTTAGCCTAGCCCGCACTTGTGCCCAGGCTTAAGCCTAGCCTAGCTGGCACTTGTGCCCAGGCTTAAGCCTAGCCTAGCTGGCACTTGTGCCCATGCCTTAAGCCTAGCCTAGCTGGCACTTGTGCCCATGCCTTAAGCCTAGCCAGCACTTGTGCCCCCTGCCTTGATCCTAGCCAGCACTGCACTTGTGCCCAGGCCTTAAGCCTAGCCCGCACTTGTGCCCAGGCCTTAAGCCTTAAGCCTAGCTCGCACTTGTGCCCAGGCCTTAAGCCTAGCCCGCACTTGTGCCCAGGCCTTAAGCCTAGCCCACACTTGTGCCCAGGCTTAAGCCTAGCCTAGCTGGCACTTGTGCCCATGCCTTAAGCCTAGCCAGCACTTGTGCCCCCTGCCCTGATCCTAGCCAGCACTGCACTTGTGCCCAGGCCTTAAGCCTAGCCCGCACTTGTGCCCCGACCTTAAGCCTAGCCCGCACTTGTGCCCCGGCCTTAAGCCTAGCCCGCACTTGTGCCCCGGCCTTAAGCCTAGCCGCACTTGTGCCCAGGCCTTAAGCCTAGCCCACACTTGTGCCCAGGCCTTAAGCCTAGCCTGCACTTGTGCCCAGGCCTTAAGCCTAGCCCGCACTTGTGCCCAGGCCTTTAGCCTAGCCCGCACTTGTGCCCAGGCCTTAAGCCTAGCCTGCACTTGTGCCCAGGCCTTAAGCCTAGCCCGCACTTTTGCCCAGGCCTTTAGCCTAGCCCGCACTTGTGCCCAGGCCTTAAGCCTAGCCCGCACTTGTGCCCAGGCCTTAAGCCTAGCCTAGCTGGCACTTGTGCCCATGCCTTAAGCCTAGCCCGCACTTGTGCCCAGGCCTTAAGCCTAGCCTGCACTTGTGCCCAGGCCTTAAGCCTAGCCCGCACTTGTGCCCAGGCCTTAAGCCTAGCCTAGCTGGCACTTGTGCCCATGCCTTAAGCCTAGCCAGCACTTGTGCCCCCTGCCTTGATCCTAGCCAGCACTGCACTTGTGCCCCCTGCCTTGATCCTAGCCAGCACTGCACTTGTGCCCAGGCCTTAAGCCTAGCCCGCACTTGTGCCCAGGCCTTAAGCCTAGCTCGCACTTGTGCCCAGGCCTTAAGCCTAGCCCGCACTTGTGCCCAGGCCTTAAGCCTAGCCGCACTTGTGCCCAGGCCTTAAGCCTAGAACGCACTTGAGCCCAGGCTTTAAGCCTAGCCCGCACTTGTGCCCAGGCCTTAAGCCTAGCCCACACTTGTGCCCAGGCCTTTAGCCTAGCCCGCACTTGTGCCCCGGTCTTAAGCCTAGCCCGCACTTGAGCCCCGGCCTTAAGCCTAGCCCGCACTTGTGCCCCGGCCTTAAGCCTAGCCCGCACTTGTGCCCAGGCCTTAAGCCTAGCCCGCACTTGTGCCCAGGCCTTATGCCTAGCCTAGCTGGCACTTTTGCCCATGCCTTAAGCCTAGCCAGCACTTGTGCCCCCTGCCTTGATCCTAGCAAGCACTGCACTTGTGCTCCGGCCTTAAGCCTAGCCCGCACTTGTGCCCCGGCCTTAAGCCTAGCCCGCACTTGTGCACCGGCCTTAAGCCTAGCCCGCACTTGTGCCCAGGCTTAAGCCTAGCCTAGCTGGCACTTGTGCCCATGCCTTAAGCCTAGCCAGCACTTGTGCCCCCTGCCCTGATCCTAGCCAGCACTGCACTTGTGCCCAGGCCTTAAGCCTAGCCCGCACTTGTGCCCCGACCTTAAGCCTAGCCCGCACTTGTGCCCCGGCCTTAAGCCTAGCCCGCACTTGTGCCCCGGCCTTAAGCCTAGCCGCACTTGTGCCCAGGCCTTAAGCCTAGCCCACACTTGTGCCCAGGCCTTAAGCCTAGCCTGCACTTGTGCCCAGGCCTTAAGCCTAGCCCGCACTTGTGCCCAGGCCTTAAGCCTAGCCTAGCTGGCACTTGTGCCCATGCCTTAAGCCTAGCCCGCACTTGTGCCCAGGCCTTAAGCCTAGCCTGCACTTGTGCCCAGGCCTTAAGCCTAGCCCGCACTTGTGCCCAGGCCTTAAGCCTAGCCTAGCTGGCACTTGTGCCCATGCCTTAAGCCTAGCCAGCACTTGTGCCCCCTGCCTTGATCCTAGCCAGCACTGCACTTGTGCCCCCTGCCTTGATCCTAGCCAGCACTGCACTTGTGCCCAGGCCTTAAGCCTAGCCCGCACTTGTGCCCAGGCCTTAAGCCTAGCTCGCACTTGTGCCCAGGCCTTAAGCCTAGCCCGCACTTGTGCCCAGGCCTTAAGCCTAGCCGCACTTGTGCCCAGGCCTTAAGCCTAGAACGCACTTGAGCCCAGGCTTTAAGCCTAGCCCGCACTTGTGCCCAGGCCTTAAGCCTAGCCCACACTTGTGCCCAGGCCTTTAGCCTAGCCCGCACTTGTGCCCCGGTCTTAAGCCTAGCCCCGCACTTGAGCCCCGGCCTTAAGCCTAGCCCGCACTTGTGCCCCGGCCTTAAGCCTAGCCCGCACTTGTGCCCAGGCCTTAAGCCTAGCCCGCACTTGTGCCCAGGCCTTATGCCTAGCCTAGCTGGCACTTTTGCCCATGCCTTTAAGCCTAGCCAGCACTTGTGCCCCCTGCCTTGATCCTAGCAAGCACTGCACTTGTGCTCCGGCCTTAAGCCTAGCCCGCACTTGTGCCCCGGCCTTAAGCCTAGCCCGCACTTGTGCACCGGCCTTAAGCCTAGCCCGCACTTGTGCCCCGGCCTTAAGCCTAGCCCGCACTTGTGCCCAGGCCTTAAGCCTAGCCCGCACTTGTGCCCCCTGCCTTGATCCTAGCCAGCACTGCACTTGTGCCCCCTGCCTTGATCCTAGCCAGCACTGCACTTGTGCCCCCTGCCTTGATCCTAGCCAGCACTGCACTTGTGCCCAGGCCTTAAGCCTAGCCCGCACTTGTGCCCAGGCCTTAAGCCTAGCTCGCACTTGTGCCCAGGCCTTAAGCCTAGCCCGCACTTGTGCCCAGGCCTTAAGCCTAGCCGCACTTGTGCCCAGGCCTTAAGCCTAGCCCGCACTTGAGCCCAGGCTTTAAGCCTAGCCCGCACTTGTGCCCAGGCCTTAAGCCTAGCCCACACTTGTGCCCAGGCCTTTAGCCTAGCCCGCACTTGTGCCCCGGTCTTAAGCCTAGCCCGCACTTGAGCCCCGGCCTTAAGCCTAGCCCGCACTTGTGCCCCGGCCTTAAGCCTAGCCCGCACTTGTGCCCAGGCCTTAAGCCTAGCCCGCACTTGTGCCCAGGCCTTATGCCTAGCCTAGCTGGCACTTTTGCCCATGCCTTAAGCCTAGCCAGCACTTGTGCCCCCTGCCTTGATCCTAGCAAGCACTGCACTTGTGCTCCGGCCTTAAGCCTAGCCCGCACTTGTGCCCCGGCCTTAAGCCTAGCCCGCACTTGTGCACCGGCCTTAAGCCTAGCCCGCACTTGTGCCCCGGCCTTAAGCCTAGCCCGCACTTGTGCCCCGGCCTTAAGCCTAGCCCGCACTTGTGCCCCGGCCTTAAGCCTAGCACGCACTTGTGCCCAGGCCTTAAGCCTAGCCCGCACTTGTACCCCGGCCTTAAGCCTAGCCCGCACTTGTGCCCAGGCCTTAAGCCTAGCCCGCACTTGTGCCCCGGCCTTAAGCCTAGCCCACACTTGTGCCCCGGCCTTAAGCCTAGCCTAGCTGGCACTTGTGCCCAGGCTTAAGCCTAGCCTAGCTGGCACTTGTGCCCATGCCTTAAGCCTAGCCAGCACTTGTGCCCCCTGCCTTGATCCTAGCCAGCACTGCACTTGTGCCCAGGCCTTAAGCCTATCCCGCACTTGTGCCCAGGCCTTAAGCCTAGCTCGCACTTGTGCCCAGGCCTTAAGCCTAGCCCGCACTTGTGCCCAGGCCTTAAGCCTAGCCCACACTTGTGCCCAGGCTTAAGCCTAGCCTAGCTGGCACTTGTGCCCATGCCTTAAGCCTAGCCAGCACTTGTGCCCCCTGCCCTGATCCTAGCCAGCACTGCACTTGTGCCCAGGCCTTAAGCCTAGCCCGCACTTGTGCCCCGACCTTAAGCCTAGCCCGCACTTGTGCCCCGGCCTTAAGCCTAGCCCGCACTTGTGCCCCGGCCTTAAGCCTAGCCGCACTTGTGCCCAGGCCTTAAGCCTAGCCCACACTTGTGCCCAGGCCTTAAGCCTAGCCTGCACTTGTGCCCAGGCCTTAAGCCTAGCCCGCACTTGTGCCCAGGCCTTAAGCCTAGCCTAGCTGGCACTTGTGCCCATGCCTTAAGCCTAGCCCGCACTTGTGCCCAGGCCTTAAGCCTAGCCTGCACTTGTGCCCAGGCCTTAAGCCTAGCCCGCACTTGTGCCAGGCCTTAAGCCTAGCCTAGCTGGCACTTGTGCCCATGCCTTAAGCCTAGCCAGCACTTGTGCCCCCTGCCTTGATCCTAGCCAGCACTGCACTTGTGCCCCCTGCCTTGATCCTAGCCAGCACTGCACTTGTGCCCAGGCCTTAAGCCTAGCCCGCACTTGTGCCCAGGCCTTAAGCCTAGCTCGCACTTGTGCCCAGGCCTTAAGCCTAGCCCGCACTTGTGCCCAGGCCTTAAGCCTAGCCGCACTTGTGCCCAGGCCTTAAGCCTAGAACGCACTTGAGCCCAGGCTTTAAGCCTAGCCCGCACTTGTGCCCAGGCCTTAAGCCTAGCCCACACTTGTGCCCAGGCCTTTAGCCTAGCCCGCACTTGTGCCCCGGTCTTAAGCCTAGCCCGCACTTGAGCCCCGGCCTTAAGCCTAGCCCGCACTTGTGCCCCGGCCTTAAGCCTAGCCCGCACTTGTGCCCAGGCCTTAAGCCTAGCCCGCACTTGTGCCCAGGCCTTATGCCTAGCCTAGCTGGCACTTTTGCCCATGCCTTAAGCCTAGCCAGCACTTGTGCCCCCTGCCTTGATCCTAGCAAGCACTGCACTTGTGCTCCGGCCTTAAGCCTAGCCCGCACTTGTGCCCCGGCCTTAAGCCTAGCCCGCACTTGTGCACCGGCCTTAAGCCTAGCCCGCACTTGTGCCCCGGCCTTAAGCCTAGCCCGCACTTGTGCCCAGCCTTAAGCCTAGCCCGCACTTGTGCCCAGGCCTTAAGCCTAGCCTAGCTGGCACTTGTGCCCATGCCTTAAGCCTAGCCAGCACTTGTGCCCCCTGCCTTGATCCTAGCCAGCACTGCACTTGTGCCCCCTGCCTTGATCCTAGCCAGCACTGCACTTGTGCCCAGGGCCTTAAGCCTAGCCCGCACTTGTGCCCAGGCCTTAAGCCTAGCTCGCACTTGTGCCCAGGCCTTAAGCCTAGCCCGCACTTGTGCCCAGGCCTTAAGCCTAGCCGCACTTGTGCCCAGGCCTTAAGCCTAGCCCGCACTTGAGCCCAGGCTTTAAGCCTAGCCCGCACTTGTGCCCAGGCCTTAAGCCTAGCCCACACTTGTGCCCAGGCCTTTAGCCTAGCCCGCACTTGTGCCCCGGTCTTAAGCCTAGCCCGCACTTGAGCCCCGGCCTTAAGCCTAGCCCCGCACTTGTGCCCCGGCCTTAAGCCTAGCCCGCACTTGTGCCCAGGCCTTAAGCCTAGCCCGCACTTGTGCCCAGGCCTTATGCCTAGCCTAGCTGGCACTTTTGCCCATGCCTTAAGCCTAGCCAGCACTTGTGCCCCCTGCCTTGATCCTAGCAAGCACTGCACTTGTGCTCCGGCCTTAAGCCTAGCCCGCACTTGTGCCCCGGCCTTAAGCCTAGCCCGCACTTGTGCACCGGCCTTAAGCCTAGCCCGCACTTGTGCCCCGGCCTTAAGCCTAGCCCGCACTTGTGCCCCGGCCTTAAGCCTAGCCCGCACTTGTGCCCCGGCCTTAAGCCTAGCACGCACTTGTGCCCAGGCCTTAAGCCTAGCCCGCACTTGTACCCCGGCCTTAAGCCTAGCCCGCACTTGTGCCCAGGCCTTAAGCCTAGCCCGCACTTGTGCCCCGGCCTTAAGCCTAGCCCGCACTTGTGCCCCGGCCTTAAGCCTAGCCCGCACTTGTGCCCCGGCCTTAAGCCTAGCCCGCACTTGTGCTCAGGCCTTAAGCCTAGCCCGCACTTGTGCCCAGGCCTTAAGCCTAGCCCGCACTTTTGCCCAGGCCTTTAGCCTAGCCCGCACTTGTGCCCAGGCCTTAAGCCTAGCCCGCACT